>NW_027014216.1:0-14013 GCF_036934945.1 Oncorhynchus masou masou
ACTCCACAGGCAACATGGCACTAGGCTTCCTCACCACAGCAACATGATCGTATGAATGAAACATAAGCAGTGGAACAGAGACTCGGCACCTTGTAAACTATTCTCCAGTTCTTCTTATTGTCCCTCAACATTCTGGTCCACAGCATGTTCATGACCTCAGGGAACTGCTCTCGTACATGAACGTGGATCTGAGAGGAACATCATAAATATGGATGGGATTAGAGAGTACTGGTATAAAGCCACAACTACTAAGCTAGTAAATGTGATAGGACTGAGCGCAGTGCTGTGGTTGTCCTTACTTGCGATCTCTCCCATGAGCTGTCCAGAGGACCCCAGGGGTCATCGCTGGTGACCTCTCGCACCTTGGACCTCGATTTCAGAGTAGTTCATCACCACGTTAGTGCTGCAAGAAAACAGGAAACACACGACACAATAATCATATTAATAAAACACACTGAATGACACTGGAACACACTGAATGACACTGGTGGGTAACCAATGTGAACTATGACCTCTATCACAGATGGATATTATGCATGAGGCATGGCTTCCTGGTATTATACAGTGTGTTTTGAATATTAGAGTGGTGGTGTTAGGATAGGTAGTGGTCTTAACAGACCTCTGATTTAGCCTAGATGTCCAGCAAGGGCCTAGGCGAACTCCTCTGACCAGATTGAGCCTGTTCTGGGAGCAGGTTGTGAGGGCTCCTGTTGCCCCTAAAGCTCAGTGTGGAGTCTACAGCCTAGAGTCTACACAACAGTCAGCCATTTCCTGTCAGGCCCCATTTCACTCCTATCACCATCAGCAGACCTGCCAGTCACAGAGCAGACCTGCCAGTCACAACCTGCCAGTCACAGAGCACACCTGCCAGTCACAACATTAGAAGCCTCCTCCCTAAGTTTGTTCTATTCACTGCTTTAGCACACTCTGCCAACCCGGATGTTCCAGCTGTGTCTGAATCCTGGCTTAGGAAGACCACCAAAATTCTGAAATTTTAATTCCAAACTACAACATTTTCAGACAAGATAGAACTGCCAAAGGGGGCGGTGTTGCAATCTACTGCAAAGATAGCCTGCAGAGTTCTGTCCTACTATCCAGGTCTGTACCCAAACAATTTGAACTTCTACTTTTAAAAATCCACCTCTCTAAAAACAAGTCTCTCACCGTTGCTGCCTGCTATAGACCACCTTCTGCCCCCAGCTTTGCTCTGGACACCATATGTGAACTGATTGCCCCCCATCTATCTTCAGAGCTCGTGCTGATAGGCGACCTAAACTGGAACATGCTTAACACCCCAGCCATCCTACAATCTAAACTAAACTAATCCTCATTGGCAGACTCGACAGCCTTGGTTTCTCAAATGATTTCTCGCCTGGTTCACCAACTACTTCTCTGATAGAGTTCAGTGTGTCAAATCGGAGGGTCTGCTGTCCGGACCTCTGGCAGTCTCTATGGGGGTGCCACAGGGTTCAATTCTTGGACCGACTCTTCTTCTCTGTATACATCAATGAGGTCGCTCTTGCTGCTGGTGAGTCTCTGATCCACCTCTACGCAGACGACACCATTCTGTATACTTCTGGCCCTTCTTTGGACACTGTGTTAACAACCCTCCAGGCAAGCTTCAATGCCATACAACTCTCCTTCCGTGGCCTCCAATTTCTCTTAAATACAAGTAAAACTAAATGCATGCTCTTCAACCGATCGCTCCCTGCACCTACCCGCCTGTCCAACATCACTACTCTGGACGGCTCTGACTTAGAATACGTGGACAACTACAAATACTAAGGTGTCTGGTTAGACTGTAAACTCTCCTTCCAGACCCTTATCAAACATCTCCAATCTAAAGTTAAATCTAGAATTGGCTTCCTATTTCGCAACAAAGCATCCTTCACTCATGCTGCCAAACATACCCTTGTAAAACTGACCATCCTACCAATCCTCGACTTTGGCGATGTCATTTACAAAATAGCCTCCAATACCCTACTCAACAAATTGGATACAGTCTATCACAGTGAAATCCGTTTTGTCACCAAAGCCCCATATACTACCCACCATTGCGACCTGTACGCTCTCGTTGGCTGGCCCTCTCGCTTCATACTCGTCGCCAAACCCACTGGCTCCATGTCATCTACAAGACCCTGCTAGGTAAAGTTCCCCCTTATCTCAGCTCGCTGGTCACCATAGCATCTCCCACCTGTAGCACATGCTCCAGCAGGTATATCTCTCTAGTCACCCCCAAAACCAATTATTTCTTTGGCCGCCTCTACTTCCAGTTCTCTGCTGCCAATGACTGGAACGAACGACAAAAATCTCTGAAACTGGAAACACTTATCTCCCTCACTAGCTTTAAGCACCAACTGTCAGAGCAGCTCACAGATTACTGCACCTGTACATAGCCCACCTATAATTTAGCCCAAACAACTACCTCTTTCCCTACTGTATTTAACTTATTTATTTATTTTGCTCCTTTGCACCCCATTATTTTTATTTCTACTTTGCACATTCTTCCATTGCAAATCTACCATTCCATTGTTTTACTTGCTATATTGTATTTACTTCGCCACCATGGCCTTTTTTTTGCCTTTACCTCCCTTATCTCACCTCATTTGCTCACATCGTATATAGACTTGTTTATACTGTATTATTGACTGTATGTTTGTTTTACTCCATGTGTAACTCTGTATCGTTGTATGTGTCGAACTGCTTTGCTTTATCTTGGCCAGGTCGCAATTGTAAATGAGAACTTGTGCTCAACTTGCCTACCTGGTTTTAAATAAAGGTGAAATAAATATAAAATATAAAAAATAAAACAGAGCAGACCTGCCAGTCACAGATCTGCCAGTCACAGAGCAGAGTGCCAGGAAACAGCTGGGCTCTACTCAACTTTCTCCTCTCAGGAGTGGCATAGTGGGCGGCAACTACAGGATATAATGACAGTCATTAAATTGACTGATGAGTAAAAAGGGTTCTCAAGATATGATTCGAGAAGCAGCTTAACGGATGATGACAACACTGGAGAGACACCCAAAAACATTCAGGGATGAAAGATTAACCAGCTGACAACAGAACTCTAATTCGAAAGAAGGAGAAGAATCGTTAGAGAAAACAGAGAGGAAGAAAGGCAAACAGAGCCGGGGCTATTGCAGCTGATCAGTGATAAACATGAGGCAATGTTTCAGGGACTCAGAGAGCACACCTATGGGACCATTCGTTCTAACCTCCCTGTCACAGTTCAGCTGAGCCAGATAGAAGGGGGGGCACTGACAGATGTAACTAATTGAAGGTTAAGAGTAATGGGAGACAGAACTGCTATGCTCTGTAATAAATTAGGTCAACATGTGCGTCGGCCAACATGTAGGCTGAAACAACAGGGCAGATCAACTGCACCAACAGTGAAAAGGAATGAAAAGGCACAATAAAAACTCATGGTTTGCATAAGCTAATAGCTCTGGTTTCCAGTCACATCTATTGAGATTCCATGTAAAAGTAGGATTAACAAGTCACATAATACGTTGCATGGACTGTAATAGTTAGTGGTCAACATGATTTATAAATGACTAACTCTTCTCCTGTACCCACACATACAATTATCTGTGAGGTCCTCAGTCGAGTAGTGAATTTCAAGCACATATTCACTCTTCATATTTTCAAGCATGGTGGTGGCTGTATCATGTTATTGATTTGCTTGTCATCTGCAAGGACTTTAAACATTTCTAAATTTTATTTCACCTTTATTTAACCAGGTAGGCTAATTGAAAACAAGTTCTCATTTGCAACTGCGACTGGCCAAGATGGTTCAGGTCTGCTTTACAACAGACACTAGAGACAAATTCACCTTTCAGCAGGACAATAACCTAAAACTCACGGCCAAATATACATTTGCTTACCATGATGACATTGAATGTTCCTGAGGTGGCCTTGTTACAGTTTTGACTTAAATCTACTTGGAAATCTATGTCAACACTTGAAAACGACTGTCCAGCAATGAACAAACAACCAACTTGACGAAGCTTGAAGCGTTTAAAGAAAGAATATGCAAATATTATACAATCCAGTTGTGCAAAGCTCTTAGCGACTTACCCAGAAAAACGTACATCTGCAATCCCTGCCAAAGGTGATTCTAATATGTATTGACTCAGAGGGTTGAATACATAGTGACTTCAGAAAGCATTTATACCCCTTGACTTATTCCACATTTTTGTTATGTTACAGACTGAATTCATTTTTTTTCCTCCAAACATAATGGTCATTATGGCCAAACAGTTGTATTTTTGTTTCATCAGATCAAAGGACATTTCTCCAAAAAGTATGATCTTTGTCCCCATGTGCAGCTGCAAACTGTAATCTGGCTTTTTTATGGTGGTTTTTGGAGCAGTGGCTTCCTCCTTGCTAGCGGCCTTTCAGGTTATGTCGATATAGGACTTGTTTTACTGTGGATATAGATACTTTTGTACCCCGTTTCCTCCAGCATCATCACAAGGTCCTTTGCTGTTGTTCTGGGATTGATTTGCACTTTTTTCGCACTAAAGTGCGTTCATCTCTAGGAGACAGAACGTGTGTCTCCTTCCTGAGCGGTTTGACGGCTGTGTGGTCCCATGGTGTTTATTCTTGCGTACTATTGTTTGTACAGATGAACGTGGTACCTTCAGGCATTTGAAAATTATTCCTAAGGTTGAACCAGACTTGTGGAGGTCTACAATTTTATTTCTGAGGCATTGGCTGATTTCCCATGATGCCGGTTAAAAGAGGTGCAGGTACACCTCCAATTGACTCAAATTATGTCAATTAGCCATCAGAAGCTTCTAAAGCCATCACATCATTTTCTGAAATTTTCCCAAGCTGTTTAAAGGCACAGCTAACTTAGCGTATGTAAACTTCTGACCCACTGGAATTGTGATACAGTGAATTATAAGTGAAATAATCTGTCTGTAAACAAATGTTGGAAAAATTACTTGTGTCATGCACAAAGTAGATGCCCTAACCGACTTGCCAAAACTATAGTTTGTTAACAAGAAATTTGTGGAGTGGTTGAAAAACGAGTTTTAATGACTCCAACCTAAGTGTAAACTTCTGACTTCAACTGTAAGTCTCTAAGAGCTTTCCACACACAGCGTTTTGCCCATTGTTCTTTTAAAAATTCTTCAAGCTCTGTCAAGTTGGTTGTTGATCATTGCTATACAACCAGTATTTAAGTCAAAACTGTAACTTGGCCACTCAGGAACATATCCGATCTCCTTGGAAACTAACTCCAGTGTAGATTTGGCACTGTGTTTTAGGTTATTGTCCTGCTGAAATGTGAATTTATCTCCCAGTGTCTGGTGGAAAGCAGACTGAACCAGGTTTTCCTCTAGGAACCAGCCCACCCTACCTCCTTGCCAGTCCAAATAAAATATTGAAATATTGATACAAGCTGCGACAGAAAGAAACAATCTCAGTTAAAGCATCCAAGCGAGTGAAACAGCGCTCAGTATGTATAGACCATGTATCTGATGAGGTCTGGACAGTGAAACAGTGCCCCATATCTGTCTCAGTATGTATAGACCATGTATCTGATGCCGTCTGGACAGTGAAACAGTGCCCCATATCTGTCTCAGTATGTATAGACCATGTATCTGATGCCGTCTGGACAGTGAAACATTTATTTGGCTAGTGCACATGGCAATAGATTGAGTTCTGACGGTCAAATGAAAAGCGTCTAAAATGTGTGAAAATAATGTGCTGAGTATTATTATTATTATTATTTGTGGTATTATTATTATTAATTATTATTATTATTATTATTTGTGGTATTATTATTAGTAGTATTAGTAGTGTTCCCGTGTGGCGCAGCGGTCTAAGACACTGCATCTCAGTGCAAGAGGCGTCGCTACAGTCCCTAGTTCGGTATCCAGGCTGTATCACATCCGGCCGTGATTGGGAGTCCCATAGGGCGGGCACAATTGGCACAGCGTCGTCCGGGTTTTGCCGTCATTGTAAATAGGAATTTGTTCTTAATGTTCTTAACTGACTTGCCTAGATAAATAAAAAAGGTTACATTTTTTTTAAAAGTCAAATCATTTAAAATTTTGCATCAAGAAGAAGGGGAGTGTGGGGAAGATATGGTGCGTCCAATGTCTGATTGTCTTAACTCACGAAGTACAGCACTCATTGATTCTTCGCCTCACACAAGTCAACGAAAAATGTCAAACATTTAACAAAGTCAGTTTATTTAAAAATAAAATAAACATCCATTGCGAATGATAGTTCCTCAGTATTTGAAAAAATCATTCCAACACTCCCGGCCTCGATAATCGCCAAGCCTCGGTGTGAAAGAGCCAAATATCATGATCTGATGATTCCATATATACAGTGGAAACATCACAAAAAAAAACATTTATGTCCTGAACTCACTGGAGCAGGAACCTGGAATAGGCTAGTTGATACAATGTTACAAGTTCGCTAGCAACATCTTCAGACCAGACCAAGGGATGATTTGATACAATGTTGCATTTCAATAGCAATAGCTCAAATCAAGACAGATAGAAAGGGGAGGCAGGCGGAGTAGAGAAATGAATGTGATTGAAAGAACGGAAATTGTCATCAAGATATTTTCTACAGTTTATATTTGTGGGCTTTAGGCCTATGTATTTTACTAAGTTGACAGTTATGCCCACTGCTGCATCTGAGTTCGGTGCCCAAACTTCTTTAGCTGCCAATGAATCGCAGTGTATGAACGTGTTCATTGAATTTGAACTTTTAGATTTTTACCATTTTACTTCACATGATGATTAACCATGTGACAATGATTTTCAGAAACAAAAGAGCTATTCTTGAAATTAAATTGTTCCACGAAAATGTGCATGTAAAAATAATCATAACTTGCATGAAGATTGGTAGAAATGGTAGGATAAAAATTTTAAGCTTTACCAAACTTGAACCTCAAAAGAATTCCTATGGTCTTTAAACTACTATTACAGCAATTATTTTTTTTGAATGTGCTAGCACTTGCACACAGGGAGGGTCCCATGAAAGAAATATGCCCCGCTACGGAAATCAAAGGCCTGTCCAACCGATTCATTCTGGCGCTGGGTCTCTTAACGATTACAAGCATACCCATAACATGATGCAGCCACCACTATGCTAGAAAATATGAAGAGTGGTACTCAGTAATGTGTTGTATTGGATTTGTCCCAAACATAACACTTTGTATTCAAGACAAGAAGTGAATCGCTTTGCTACATATTTTGCAGTACTACTTTAGTGTCTTGTTGCAAACAGGATGGATGTTTTGGAATATTTTTATTCTGTACAGGCTTCCTTTCACTCTGTCAATTAGGTTAGTACTGTGGGAGAAACTACAATGTTGTTGATCCATCCTCACTTCTCCTTTCACAGCCATTAAACTCCAACTGGAATTATGTTTTTAGAAATGTACTACAAAATGAAAAGCTGAAATATCTTGGGCCAATAAGTATTCAACCCCTTTGTTATGGCAAGCCTAAATAAGTTTAGGAGTAGAAATGTGTTTTGTGCAGTGACCCCAAAAATATTAATTTAATCCGTTTTAAATTCAGGCTGTAACACAACATTTTGAGAAAGTCCAAGGGTGTGAATACTTTCTGAAGGCTCTGTATCTAATCAAGATATATGCAGTGGAAAGTATTCAGACACCTTCACCTTTTGTTACAGCCTTATCCTAAAATGATGCATTTTTTATATTTATCAATCTACACACAATACCCCATAACAAAGCGAAAAAAACAGTTATTCAGAAAAGTTAGCAAATGTATTACAAATACAAAACAGAAATAACTTAATTTAACAAAAGTATTCAGACACTTTGCTATGAGACTCAAAATTGAGCTCAGGTGCATCCTGTTTCCAATGATCATCCTTGAGATGTTTCTACAACTTGATTAAAGTCCACCTGTGGTAAACTCAATTGATTGGACATGATTTGGAAAGGCACACACACTGTCTGTTGCTCTGACATGCACTGTCAACTGTGGGACCTGATATAGACAGGTGTGTGCTCAAATTTGAGTCTCATAGCAAAGGGTCTGAATACTTACGTAAATAAGTTATTTCTGTTTTTATTTGAAATAAATGTGCAACCATTTCTAAAAATCTGTTTTAGCTTTGTCATTATGTGTGTAGATTGACGAGGAAACATCTTTATTTAATACAGTTTAGAATAAGGCTGTAAACGTAACAAAATATGGAAAAGAGGGAAGGGTCTGAATACTTTCCCAATGCACCATTTATTTATTTTGAAGTATTACAATTTTTCTTCCACTTTGACAACAGTATTTTGTGTAGATCGTTGGGGGAAAAAAATGAAATTTTAGTTTAGTAATAAAAAATAAAACGTAAAATCACCGGGAATTCAGTAAAAAAACGTGTTAATTTAGGAAATCTGTTTTCACACTCACCTGTGTCAATATAATCAGAACCAAATTATTGTATTTAGAAAATAACATCTTTGTGGTCAATTTGCAGTGTACAAATTATAATTACGTTCCGACCACCCGCTCCGGCAAAAATCGACCCGAGGCTGAATCTAGTTACCTACCCTGCTCTGGAGGCTATCCCTTCCCCTGCAGCTGCCAGCACTTTTACTAATCATCCCTAATGTCATTTTGACAGAAAACTCAGACACTTCCTCCACTCTCACTAAATCCCACAGACCCACCCGCACAGGGAAAGAGCAGGTTGACAGGAGAGCCAGGCAGGCAGCTCTGGAAGCCATTACCACAGTGGACCATGGATGATGTAGTGAGAGAGGAACAGAAAAAGGTGGTGAGGTCTAAAAGCTTGAACACCTGTTCTCACTGGGAAGGAAAATGCAGCTTCTTCTACTACTTAAGTCTATAAAATGTATCAGATTAGTTCACTTTCAGTCCACTGCCAATTTCTTCCACATGTTGTTGATGACAAAAACAATGTGATCCAACTCTACGGCTCTATAGAGTGTTAACAAGAGGGAGGGAGACTGAATTCCTGACCCTAATATTGACCTAGCCAGGAAATCGAACACACAAATCTACATGGAAAAGCAAATGTACAATCCCCCCCCCCCCAACGGCTGGAGTAGTTTGTTTTAAGCCAGAATGCAGTGTACCATATCTAAAGAATCCCCCTCCCAAAAAACACACAAAAAAACCAGGACAGAGATAGTCTAGAGTAGTGGAGGTGACACTGTGTTGACCACTGGTCTGATTAGTCCACAGATGGCTGCTGGGTTTAGCCTGGGCATCACCACAGACAGGTGGTCAGATCCTTAGGAGGTCAAGGGTCAAGTGCTCAATGACAAGAGGGCCAGATGGAAGGACAATGGAACAGAGCTGGGGAAATAAGACAGGACCAGAGACTGATGAATGAGCCAATGATATCAAATCTGAGGAAAACAGCCAACTGATCACACATAGCCTACACAAAGATCAACAAATGGCAACAACTCACAGGTTTGTTCCAAACAGGATACTTCTTTAATTCTATGAAGCATGTGTGTTTCATGGTGGATAGATTAACATAAAACAGAGAAAGAAACTATACATTCAGTGCTGATCTGGGATGACTATAGTTTTAACTACGCTTTGGGGAAAGTAACTATTTCTGGGGGAATAGTGGAGTGGTTACTTTGGAGGGGACTACAACTATTTGAATATAAAAATACCAACTTTAAAGAATATATTTGAATACAGATCTCAGGAAGTGACTACTTTTCTGAAACTATTAGAATGGCTGCCTTCAACTAGGCCTAATGAAAGGGCTGTATCTGGAACTGCATGTTGAAGACAGAAATAGAATGAATAGAACACACAATCTCCTATAGTATTCCAATCTGACGGTCACATTTGATCTACACAATACATTTCTATCTGAACATGTAAACGTCCATTCTCCTGAATGCCTATTGGCCCAGGTATACATAATCAAAACAAACCATTTTATGTTGTAAAGATAAATATAAGTTGTGATGATCGACTACTGTATGACTCTTTCAACATTCCATTGAAAAAGTTGAAAGCTGCAATACATTTTTTAGAAGACCTGACAATACTGCAGAGTAATTCAAAGCTATTTGCAAACAGCAAGTTGGAAGCTTAGCAAAAACAACTTTGATCCCCCTTGTCCATCTGAGGGTAACTGCTCTTATTTCAAAACACACACACAATCTTTAAATGGTGTAGTGTAATAAAACTAGTTACTTTTGGAGCAATGTTTTATTAGCATCTTGTCACATAATACTTTGTTAATTGTATTTGAATTGCATAGAAATAAGATTTTTTTTAAACTACTCTACACAAGAGGAATAGCGATGTGGAATAAAGAATGTGGAATAGCTCCATTATTATGCAATTATGGTAACAGTAATACCAGTGGGGCGGCAGTGTAGCCTAGTGGTTAGAGCATTGGACTAGTAACCGAAAGGTTGCAAGTTCAAATCCCTGAGCTGACAAGGTACAAAATCTGTCATTCTGCCCCTGAACAGGCAGTTAACCCACTGTTCCTAGGCCATCATTGAAAATAAGAATTTGTTCTTAACTGACTTGCCTAGTAAAATAAAGGTAAAAAAAAATAAAATTATAAAGCAATTTGCAAAGTTCTATGTAACAAAGGGAAACACTACACATTAAATGTTACATTTGTAAAGGGTTTATAAAGAGTCTATAATTACATTAAATGTTATTTGATCATTTGTAAATGCCTTATAAAGCATTAATAAACAGTTATATCCCATTGGTCTACATAGTGAAATAACTGGTCAGTGTTTGTCAAAATAGTGAGCCAAAATTTACCTCCAGTTTTTAACAATTTATAAATGCACTTAAATGCTTTTAAGATGAAGCCTTATGTATCATCATGCACCCATATTTTCAATAGTTGCACTATTGAACAAATAGTTGTCCTCTCACTTCTGCGTGTGATGACACACCGATGCCGTGATCAAATTTACATACAGGTTGTTAATCAATCATCATTACGCCTTTCCAGATGATATCATCACACACGTATCACTTCTCTGTGATAGTCCCAAGTATGGTAACAGTAATACCAGTGGAGGTGGTATCCTTTCACAACGTTAAATGTTTTGGACTTCATACCCCATATTGACTGAATATGTTTAACAAAAAAGTGTTGAATCTTCTCTTATGTATTGATGAGTACCCAATACTGCCCAAAAGTATGTCTACGCTCTGAGTGAACTCTCAAATCATCTATAAATTATTTACCCATATGTATAAATGGTAAAAGTATATCTTATTTTAGTGACAGACCTACATGTACATATTACCTCGACACCAGTTCCCCCACACATTGACTCTGTACCGGTACCCCGTATATAGCCCCGCTATTGTTATTTACTGCTGCTTTTTAATTATTTGTTATTCTTATCTCTTACTTATTTTTTATTAGGCATTTTCTTAACTTCATTGTTGGTTAAGGGCCTGTAAGTAAGCATTTCACTGTCAGGTCTACACCGGTTGTATTCGGTGCATGTGACAAATAACTAAATAATTATTTGATACCTATAAACATTTATAAATTCAAAAACACCTTATTTTAAAAATCGACAGACCTATAACCATTTATAATTGAGTTGAACATTGAACTGCTAAAAAAAAAAAATCCTTTAAAAACAAAAGTAAAATACAAGATACTTTATTGCCACGCATCCAAGGTCAGTGGTGTGTATATGGTACAGCATGGGGGAGCTCCGACATGACTAACATACACATATACCCCAGCCTCACAAAACTGAAAAAGAAGCTGTTGTTTAACCTTGTACTTTTTCAGTTGTCTTATAAAGCACAGTCTTTGCTGGGCCTTCTTGATGATGTGGTTGGAGTTGATGTCCCATTTCAGTGAGCCACTGATGTAAGTACCGAGGAATTTGAACGAATCTGTCAGGGTTATTGGTTGGTCAGTGATTATGGGGGGGGGCTTGAGGTTCTTTCTTCTCCTGTATTGCCATCTCTGTGGTTTTTGAGGAGTTGAGCATGAGGTCGTTGTCCTTACACAACATCACCGCCCGAGCCACTTCAGAGTGGTACTGTTTCTCATTTGCTAGCTATGACAAAATGAAAGGGGTTAGATAGTTATCACAATTGTGGTTAATACACTAGCTAGTTTGTTAGCGAGCTAGTAAGTTAGTCTTAAAATTGGAACCACAAATTGCAAGAAAACTATGTCATGTTGATGTCAGCTGACTAGCTAGCAGGCAGCTAATGTTTGCTAGCTAGCTAAGCTAACTAGCTAGCCAGCAAACGTGATCTAGTTAGCTATATCATGCCAAATATTATCCTGTGTTAAATCGTATAGCAAAATGTCTATATTCAAAAATACATTTTAGGTTTTACCTAATACTAGCTAGCTAACGTTTCTTGGCTATAGTGAGGTAGGACAGATGTGCTAGCAAACGTTAGCTAGGTGAGCAGAGAACTAAATCAAACAGCAGAATTTCTGTATTCAAAAGTGAAACAAATTGCATAGAGAATCTCTCTCCTCTGTCAACGTGTTTTATCTTGTGAACGTTTCTTTCGCGCAATCTCTTTGTCTGGCCTTCGCACACTTCCCATAGCCAGGTCCATCATGATTCTTCTCAACCCAATGTCATTGTCTACTCTTCATTCTGTTCCAGGTCGTCTTTATTTCAAGCGGGTTTCATAGATCCGCAGATCTTACAAAGTCGGGAATTTTTCAGAAACCAGTGAACCACACCAATAATATAGCTTGAGATGAAGCCATCATTCCTAGAATAAAAGTGTACCAACGCATCATCATGGGTTTCAAATGGGGGGCAAGATGCATGCAACTCATGGGAGTTGACCATTGGTCTGAAAACCAATTATTTCTGTTCCTGGGACAGAGCAACTATGCACCACACCCAGAAGTGAGAAAATAACTATTATTTAACTGTGCAACCATTGAAAATGCAGTTGCACGATGATACAAATGGGTTCAATATTACACAATTTGTTATAACCAATTTAGTAATGTTTTTACAATGCATTTACAAATGCTTAAATAACCGTAATAATGTAATTACAAACCCTTTACAAATGGAACCCTAGTAAGTGTTCCCGAAGTGGTTGTAAAGTGTTGCTATATTACCTTGTGTCTCACTCATGAAAATATATGTCTACTCTAATGTTGAGGTGATTCCGTGGGTCTCTTCTCACCTCCTGCGTACTCCCTCGCCTCCTTTTAAAAAAAGGTCAAAGATAATTGAGGCGAGACGGCGAAGAGAGTGAATGTGGATGGAAATGCGCTAACTTTATTAGTCAAATGACGTTTACAGGGGTGGACGGACCCCACGCATTTTTTTGTTGTTGTAAAGTGACCAAAACTAATTAGGGCTCACCCCATTTAGTCGATTTTTTTTTGAGCAGTAGCAAAACAAAAAATTACATAAAAAAAATAATAATATATGTTTTTTTGGCACGTCTTGATTGACGCCTGTCTTCGTAGACTAATCCAAACATCCACAATGTTTGTTTGGTTCCCGTAATTTCTGTTAATGCATTCCCTATATTATGTATTTTACTGTTGTCATTGTAGGAGTGGACACGTTGTTTGCAGAGTGCACAACCTAGGCTACACTTGTGAGAAACAAGTTTCGGTTTATTTAATTCCATTTACGAGTTGTCAATTTATTCATTGTGTTTTGTTTGTAGCGCTCCTGTCAATGTTGAGTAAGGATTCGCACCTGATTACGCATAGAAGTAGTCCTAGGCCACATGGCCTGCGCGCAAATGTAGGCTTATAAATGTGCCAATTTGGGGATCTCATAGTATGTCTGATTGTCGTAACAATGAGCTGTGGAGCTTCTCAAAGTAATTTTCTCTTCACCTCAAACAGGAAGTAAACAAAGTATTTTTTCTAATATCCATTACGAATGACAATAGTTCCTTAATGTAGCCTATTTTAAAACATATTTCCAGCTCTCTCCCTTTCCATAACCACTGAGTGAAAGGGGGGGGGTGGTCATGCTCTGATGCCGTGAAAACGTCATAAAATAGGCCTACC
>NW_027014217.1:0-14012 GCF_036934945.1 Oncorhynchus masou masou
ACGGTTGAACAACGTTACCTTGGTAAATACAGACCGTGACGGTTGAGCAACGTTACCGTGGAAAATACAGACCGTGACGGTTGAACGACATTACCTTGGTAAATACAGACCGTGACGGTTGAACAACGTTACCTTGGTAAATACAGACCGTGACGGTTGAACAGCGTTAACGTGGCAAATACAGACCGTGACGGTTGAGCAACGTTACCGTGGAAAATACAGACCGTGACAGTTGACCGACGTTACCATGGCAATACAGACCGTGACGGTTAAACGACGTTACCGTGGTAAATACAGACCGTGACGGTTGAACAACGTTACCATGGCAATACAGACCGTGACAGTTGAACAACGTTACCGTGGCAATACAGACCGTTATGGTTGAACAACGTTACAGTGGCAATACAGACCGTGACGGTTGAACGACGTTATCATGGCAATACAGACCGTGACAGTTGAACGACGTTACCATGGCAATACAGACCGTGACGGTTGAACGACGTTACCATGGCAATACAGACCGTGACAGTTGAACAACGTTACCGTGGCAATACAGACCGTTATGGTTGAACAACGTTACAGTGGCAAATACAGACCGTGACGGTTGAACAACGTTACCGTGGCAATACAGACCGTGACAGTTGAACAACGTTACCGTGGCAATACAGACCGTGACGGTTGAACAACGTTACCGTGGTCAGAGGTCTATCTGATCCAAGTTTTAGAAGCGTTAGTGGACTGTTCCTGGACGGCAGTCAGAGAGGCTGATGTTAGCCGCGTGGGACCACTAGTTTTAGAAGCGTTAGTGGACTGTTCCTGGACGGCAGTCAGAGAGGCTGATGTTAGCCGCGTGGGACCACTAGTTTTAGAAGCGTTAGTGGACTGTTCCTGCACGGCAGTCAGAGAGGCTGATGTTAGCCGCGTGGGACCACTAGTTTTAGAAGCGTTAGTGGACTGTTCCTGCACGGCAGTCAGAGAGGCTGATGTTAGCCGCGTGGGACAACTAGTTTTAGAAGCGTTAGTGGACTGTTCCTGGACGGCAGTCAGAGAGGCTGATGTTAGCCGCGTGGGACCACTAGTTTTAGAAGCGTTAGTGGACTGTACCTGGACGGCAGTCAGAGAGGCTGATGTTGGCAGCGTGGGACCACTAGTTTTAGAAGCGTTAGTGGACTGTTCCTGGACGGCAGTCAGAGAGGCTGATGTTAGCCGCGTGGGACCACTAGTTTTAGAAGCGTTAGTGGACTGTACCTGGACGGCAGTCAGAGAGGCTGATGTTAGCCGCGTGGGACCACTAGTTTTAGAAGCGTTAGTGGACTGTTCCTGGACGGCAGTCAGAGAGGCTGATGTTAGCCGCGTGGGACCACTAGTTTTAGAAGCGTTAGTGGACTGTTCCTGGACGGCAGTCAGAGAGGATGATGTTAGCCGCGTGGGACCACTAGTTTTAGAAGCGTTAGTGGACTGTTCCTGGACGGCAGTCAGAGAGGCTGATGTTAGCCGCGTGGGACCACTAGTTTTAGAAGCGTTAGTGGACTGTTCCTGGACGGCAGTCAGAGAGGATGATGTTAGCCGCGCGGGACCACTAGTTTTAGAAGCGTTAGTGGACTGTTCCTGCACGGCAGTCAGAGAGGCTGATGTTAGCCGCGTGGGACCACTAGTTTTAGAAGCGTTAGTGGACTGTTCCTGCACGGCAGTCAGAGAGGCTGATGTTAGCCGCGTGGGACCACTAGTTTTAGAAGCGTTAGTGGACTGTTCCTGCACGGCAGTCAGAGAGGCTGATGTTAGCCGCGTGGGACCACTAGTTTTAGAAGCGTTAGTGGACTGTTCCTGGACGGCAGTCAGAGAGGCAGATGTTAGCCGCGTGGGACCACTAGTTTTAGAAGCGTTAGTGGACTGTTCCTGGGACGGCAGTCAGAGAGGCTGATGTTAGCCGCGTGGGACCACTAGTTTTAGAAGCGTTAGTGGACTGTTCCTGGACAGTCAGAGAGGCTGATGTTAGCCGCGTGGGACCACTAGTTTTAGAAGCGTTAGTGGACTGTACCTGGACGGCAGTCAGAGAGGCTGATGTTAGCCGCGTGGGACCACTAGTTTTAGAAGCGTTAGTGGACTGTTCCTGGACGGCAGTCAGAGAGGATGATGTTAGCCGCGTGGGACCACTAGTTTTAGAAGCGTTAGTGGACTGTTCCTGGACGGCAGTCAGAGAGGCTGATGTTAGCCGCGTGGGACCACTAGTTTTAGAAGCGTTAGTGGACTGTTCCTGGACGGCAGTCAGAGAGGCTGATGTTAGCCGCGTGGGACCACTAGTTTTAGAAGCGTTAGTGGACTGTACCTGGACGGCAGTCAGAGAGGCTGATGTTAGCCGCGTGGGACCACTAGTTTTAGAAGCGTTAGTGGACTGTTCCTGACGGCAGTCAGAGAGGCTGATGTTAGCCGCGTGGGACCACTAGTTTTAGAAGCGTTAGTGGACTGTTCCTGGACGGCAGTCAGAGAGGATGATGTTAGCCGCGTGGGACCACTAGTTTTAGAAGCGTTAGTGGACTGTACCTGGACGGCAGTCAGAGAGGCTGATGTTAGCCGCGTGGGACCACTAGTTTTAGAAGCGTTAGTGGACTGTTCCTGGACGGCAGTCAGAGAGGCTGATGTTAGCCGCGTGGGACCACTAGTTTTAGAAGCGTTAGTGGACTGTTCCTGGACGGCAGTCAGAGAGGCTGATGTTAGCCGCGTGGGACCACTAGTTTTAGAAGCGTTAGTGGACTGTACCTGGACGGCAGTCAGAGAGGCTGATGTTAGCCGCGTGGGACCACTAGTTTTAGAAGCGTTAGTGGACTGTTCCTGGACGGCAGTCAGAGAGGCTGATGTTAGCCGCGTGGGACCACTAGTTTTAGAAGCGTTAGTGGACTGTTCCTGGACGGCAGTCAGAGAGGATGATGTTAGCCGCGTGGGACCACTAGTTTTAGAAGCGTTAGTGGACTGTTCCTGGACGGCAGTCAGAGGCTGATGTTAGCCGCGTGGGACCACTAGTTTTAGAAGCGTTAGTGGACTGTTCCTGGACGGCAGTCAGAGAGGCTGATGTTAGCCGCGGGGGACCACTAGTTTTAGAAGCGTTAGTGGACTGTTCCTGCACGGCAGTCAGAGAGGCTGATGTTAGCCGCGTGGGACCACTAGTTTTAGAAGCGTTAGTGGACTGTTCCTGCACGGCAGTCAGAGAGGCTGATGTTAGCCGCGTGGGACCACTAGTTTTAGAAGCGTTAGTGGACTGTTCCTGCACGGCAGTCAGAGAGGCTGATGTTAGCCGCGTGGGACCACTAGTTTTAGAAGCGTTAGTGGACTGTTCCTGGACGGCAGTCAGAGAGGCAGATGTTAGCCGCGTGGGACCACTAGTTTTAGAAGCGTTAGTGGACTGTTCCTGGACGGCAGTCAGAGAGGCTGATGTTAGCCGCGTGGGACCACTAGTTTTAGAAGCGTTAGTGGACTGTTCCTGGACGGCAGTCAGAGAGGATGATGTTAGCCGCGTGGGACCACTAGTTTTAGAAGCGTTAGTGGACTGTTCCTGGACGGCAGTCAGAGAGGATGATGTTAGCCGCGTGGGACCACTAGTTTTAGAAGCGTTAGTGGACTGTTCCTGGACGGCAGTCAGAGAGGCTGATGTTAGCCGCGTGGGACCACTAGTTTTAGAAGCGTTAGTGGACTGTTCCTGACGGCAGTCAGAGAGGCTGATGAGCCGCGTGGGACCACTAGTTTTAGAAGCGTTAGTGGACTGTTCCTGCACGGCAGTCAGAGGCTGATGTTAGCCGCGTGGGACCACTAGTTTTAGAAGCGTTAGTGGACTGTTCCTGGACGGCAGTCAGAGAGGCTGATGTTAGCCGCGTGGGACCACTAGTTTTAGAAGCGTTAGTGGACTGTTCCTGCACGGCAGTCAGAGGCTGATGTTGGGCACGCGTGGGACCACTAGTTTTAGAAGCGTTAGTGGACTGTTCCTGCACGGCAGTCAGAGAGGCTGATGTTAGCCGCGTGGGACCACTAGTTTTAGAAGCGTTAGTGGACTGTTCTGCACGGCAGTCAGAGAGGCTGATGTTAGCCGCGTGGGACCACTAGTTTTAGAAGCGTTAGTGGACTGTTCCTGGACGGCAGTCAGAGAGGCTGATGTTAGCCGCGTGGGACCACTAGTTTTAGAAGCGTTAGTGGACTGTACCTGGACGGCAGTCAGAGAGGCTGATGTTAGCCGCGTGGGACCACTAGTTTTAGAAGCGTTAGTGGACTGTTCCTGGACGGCAGTCAGAGAGGCTGATGTTAGCCGCGTGGGACCACTAGTTTTAGAAGCGTTAGTGGACTGTTCCTGGACGGCAGTCAGAGAGGCTGATGTTAGCCGCGTGGGACCACTAGTTTTAGAAGCGTTAGTGGACTGTCCTGGACGGCAGTCAGAGAGGCTGATGTTAGCGCGTGGGACCACTAGTGGGACCACTAGTGATTTAGAAGCGTTTTAGTAGTGGACTGTTCCTGGACGGCAGTCAGAGAGGATGATGTTAGCCGCGTGGGACCACTAGTTTTAGAAGCGTTAGTGGACTGTTCCTGCACGGCAGTCAGAGAGGCTGATGTTAGCCGCAAGTGGGACCACTAGTTTTAGAAGCGTTAGTGGACTGTTCCTGGACGGCAGTCAGAGAGGCTGATGTTAGCCGCGTGGGACCACTAGTTTTAGAAGCGTTAGTGGACTGTTCCTGGACGGCAGTCAGAGAGGCTGATGTTAGCCGCAAGGGGGACCACTAGTTTTAGAAGCGTTAGTGGACTGTTCCTGCACGGCAGTCAGAGAGGCTGATGTTAGCCGTGGGACCACTAGTTTTAGAAGCGTTAGTGGACTGTTCCTGCACGGCAGTCAGAGAGGCTGATGTTAGCCGCGTGGGACCACTAGTTTTAGAAGCGTTAGTGGACTGTTCCTGGACGGCAGTCAGAGAGGCAGATGTTAGCCGTGGGACCACTAGTTTTAGAAGCGTTAGTGGACTGTTCCTGGACGGCAGTCAGAGAGGCTGATGTTAGCCGCGTGGGACCACTAGTTTTAGAAGCGTTAGTGGACTGTTCCTGGACGGCAGTCAGAGAGGATGATGTTAGCCGCGTGGGACCACTAGTTTTAGAAGCGTTAGTGGACTGTTCCTGGACGGCAGTCAGAGAGGCTGATGTTAGCCGCGTGGGACCACTAGTTTTAGAAGCGTTAGTGGACTGTTCCTGGACGGCAGTCAGAGAGGCTGATGTTAGCCGCGTGGGACCACTAGTTTTAGAAGCGTTAGTGGACTGTTCCTGCACGGCAGTCAGAGAGGCTGATGTTAGCCGCGTGGGACCACTAGTTTTAGAAGCGTTAGTGGACTGTTCCTGCACGGCAGTCAGAGGCTGATGTTAGCCGCGTGGGACCACTAGTTTTAGAAGCGTTAGTGGACTGTTCCTGGACGGCAGTCAGAGAGGCTGATGTTAGCCGCGTGGGACCACTAGTTTTAGAAGCGTTAGTGGACTGTTCCTGCACGGCAGTCAGAGGCTGATGTTAGCCGCGTGGGACCACTAGTTTTAGAAGCGTTAGTGGACTGTTCCTGCACGGCAGTCAGAGGCTGATGTTAGTCGCGTGGGACCACTAGTTTTAGAAGCGTTAGTGGACTGTTCCACGGCAGTCAGAGAGGCTGATGTTAGCCGCGTGGGACAACTAGTTTTAGAAGCGTTAGTGGACTGTTCCTGGACGGCAGTCAGAGAGGCTGATGTTAGCCGCGTGGGACCACTAGTTTTAGAAGTTAGTGGACTGTACCTGGACGGCAGTCAGAGAGGCTGATGTTAGCCGCGTGGGACCACTAGTTTTAGAAGCGTTAGTGGACTGTTCCTGGACGGCAGTCAGAGAGGCTGATGTTAGCCGCGTGGGACCACTAGTTTTAGAAGCGTTAGTGGACTGTTCCTGGACGGCAGTCAGAGAGGCTGATGTTAGCCGCGTGGGACCACTAGTTTTAGAAGCGTTAGTGGACTGTACCTGGACGGCAGTCAGGACTGATCCGCGTGGGACTAGTTTTAGAAGCGTTAGTGGACTGTTCCTGGACGGCAGTCAGAGAGGCTGATGTTGGCCGCGTGGGACCACTAGTTTTAGAAGCGTTAGTGGACTGTTCCTGCACGGCAGTCAGAGGATGATGTTAGCCGCGTGGGACCACTAGTTTTAGAAGCGTTAGTGGACTGTTCCTGCACGGCAGTCAGAGAGGCTGATGTTAGCCGCGTGGGACCACTAGTTTTAGAAGCGTTAGTGGACTGTTCCTGGACGGCAGTCAGAGAGGATGATGTTAGCCGCGTGGGACCACTAGTTTTAGAAGCGTTAGTGGACTGTTCCTGCACGGCAGTCAGAGAGGATGATGTTAGCCGCGTGGGACCACTAGTTTTAGAAGCGTTAGTGGACTGTTCCTGGACGGCAGTCAGAGAGGCTGATGTTAGCCGCGTGGGACCACTAGTTTTAGAAGCGTTAGTGGACTGTTCCTGCACGGCAGTCAGAGAGGCTGATGTTAGCCGCGTGGGACCACTAGTTTTAGAAGCGTTAGTGGACTGTTCCTGCACGGCAGTCAGAGAGGCTGATGTTAGCCGCGTGGGACCACTAGTTTTAGAAGCGTTAGTGGACTGTTCCTGGACGGCAGTCAGAGAGGCTGATGTTAGCCGCGTGGGACCACTAGTTTTAGAAGCGTTAGTGGACTGTTCCTGCACGGCAGTCAGAGGCTGATGTTAGCCGCGTGGGACCACTAGTTTTAGAAGCGTTAGTGGACTGTTCCTGCACGGCAGTCAGAGAGGCTGATGTTAGCCGCGTGGGACCACTAGTTTTAGAAGCGTTAGTGGACTGTTCCTGCACGGCAGTCAGAGGCTGATGTTAGCCGCGATGGGACCACTAGTTTTAGAAGCGTTAGTGGACTGTTCCTGGACGGCAGTCAGAGGCTGATGTTAGCCGCGTGGGACCACTAGTTTTAGAAGCGTTAGTGGACTGTTCCTGCACGGCAGTCAGAGAGGCTGATGTTAGCCGCGTGGGACCACTAGTTTTAGAAGCGTTAGTGGACTGTTCCTGCACGGCAGTCAGAGGCTGATGTTAGCCGCGTGGGACCACTAGTTTTAGAAGCGTTAGTGGACTGTTCCTGGACAGAGAGGCAGTCAGAGAGGAGTGATGTTAGTCAGAGAGGCTGATGTTAGCCGCGTGGGACCACTAGTTTTAGAAGCGTTAGTGGACTGTTCCTGGACGGCAGTCAGAGAGGCTGATGTTAGCCGCGTGGGACCACTAGTTTTAGAAGCGTTAGTGGACTGTTCCTGCACGGCAGTCAGAGAGGCTGATGTTAGCCGCGTGGGACCACTAGTTTTAGAAGCGTTAGTGGACTGTTCCTGCACGGCAGTCAGAGGCTGATGTAGCGTGCGTGGGACCACTAGTTTTAGAAGCGTTAGTGGACTGTTCCTGCACGGCAGTCAGAGGCTGATGTTAGCCGCGTGGGACCACTAGTTTTAGAAGCGTTAGTGGACTGTTCCTGACGGCAGTCAGAGAGGCTGATGTTAGCCGCGTGGGACCACTAGTTTTAGAAGCGTTAGTGGACTGTTCCTGCACGGCAGTCAGAGAGGCTGATGTTAGCCGCGTGGGACCACTAGTTTTAGAAGCGTTAGTGGACTGTTCCTGCACGGCAGTCAGAGAGGCTGATGTTAGCCGCGTGGGACCACTAGTTTTAGAAGCGTTAGTGGACTGTTCCTGGACGGCAGTCAGAGAGGCTGATGTTAGCCGCGTGGGACCACTAGTTTTAGAAGCGTTAGTGGACTGTTCCTGCACGGCAGTCAGAGGCTGATGTTAGCCGCGTGGGACCACTAGTTTTAGAAGCGTTAGTGGACTGTTCCTGCACGGCAGTCAGAGGCTGATGTTAGCCGCGTGGGACCACTAGTTTTAGAAGCGTTAGTGGACTGTTTCTGCACGGCAGTCAGAGGCTGATGTTAGCCGCGTGGGACCACTAGTTTTAGAAGCGTTAGTGGACTGTTTCGGCAGTCAGAGAGGCTGACGTGGGACCACAGTCAGAGAGGCTGATGTAGCCGCGTGGGAGCCGCTAGTTTTAGAAGCGTTGGGACCACAGAGAGGATGATGTTAGCCGCGCGGGACCACTAGTTTTAAGCGTTAGTGGACTGTTCCTGGACGGCAGTCAGAGAGGCTGATGTTAGCCGCGTGGGACCACTAGTTTTAGAAGCGTTAGTGGACTGTTCCTGGACGGCAGTCAGAGAGGCTGATGTTAGCGCGTGGGACCACTAGTTTTAGAAGCGTTAGTGGACTGTTCCTGACGGCAGTCAGAGAGGCTGATGTTAGCCGCGTGGGACCACAGAGGATAGTTTTAGAAGCGTTAGTGGACTGTTCCTGCACGGCAGTCAGAGGCTGATGTTAGCCGCGTGGGACCACTAGTTTTAGAAGCGTTAGTGGACTGTTCCTGCACGGCAGTCAGAGAGGCTGATGTTAGCCGCGTGGGACCACTAGTTTTAGAAGCGTTAGTGGACTGTTCCTGGACGGCAGTCAGAGAGGCTGATGTTAGCCGCGTGGGACCACTAGTTTTAGAAGCGTTAGTGGACTGTTCCTGGACGGCAGTCAGAGAGGCTGATGTTAGCCGCGTGGGACCACTAGTTTTAGAAGCGTTAGTGGACTGTTCCTGCACGGCAGTCAGAGAGGCTGATGTTAGCCGCGTGGGACCACTAGTTTTAGAAGCGTTAGTGGACTGTTCCTGCACGGCAGTCAGAGAGGCTGATGTTAGCCGCGTGGGACCACTAGTTTTAGAAGCGTTAGTGGACTGTTCCTGGACGGCAGTCAGAGAGGCTGATGTTAGCCGCGTGGGACCACTAGTTTTAGAAGCGTTAGTGGACTGTTCCACGGCAGTCAGAGAGGCTGATGTTAGCCGCGTGGGACCACTAGTTTTAGAAGCGTTAGTGGACTGTTCCTGGACGGCAGTCAGAGAGGCTGATGTTAGCCGCGTGGGACCACTAGTTTTAGAAGCGTTAGTGGACTGTTCCTGCACGGCAGTCAGAGAGGCTGATGTTAGCCGCGTGGGACCACTAGTTTTAGAAGCGTTAGTGGACTGTTCCTGCACGGCAGTCAGAGAGGCTGATGTTAGCCGCGTGGGACCACTAGTTTTAGAAGCGTTAGTGGACTGTTCCTGGACGGCAGTCAGAGAGGCTGATGTTAGCCGCGTGGGACCACTAGTTTTAGAAGCGTTAGTGGACTGTTCCTGCACGGCAGTCAGAGAGGCTGATGTTAGCCGCATGGGACCACTAGTTTTAGAAGCGTTAGTGGACTGTTCCTGCACGGCAGTTAGAGAGGCTGATGTTAGCCGCGTGGGACCACTAGTTTTAGAAGCGTTAGTGGACTGTTCCTGGACGGCAGTCAGAGAGGCTGATGTTAGCCGCGTGGGACCACTAGTTTTAGAAGCGTTAGTGGACTGTTCCTGCACGGCAGTCAGAGAGGCTGATGTTAGCCGCGTGGGACCACTAGTTTTAGAAGCGTTAGTGGACTGTTCCTGCACGGCAGTCAGAGAGGCTGATGTTAGCCGCGTGGGACCACTAGTTTTAGAAGCGTTAGTGGACTGTTCCTGGACGGCAGTCAGAGAGGCTGATGTTAGCCGCGTGGGACCACTAGTTTTAGAAGCGTTAGTGGACTGTTCCTGGACGGCAGTCAGACAGGATGATGTTAGCCGCGTGGGACCACTAGTTTTAGAAGCGTTAGTGGACTGTTCCTGGACGGCAGTCAGAGAGGCTGATGTTAGCCGCGTGGGGGACCACTAGTTTTAGAAGCGTTAGTGGACTGTTCCTGGACGGCAGTCAGAGAGGCTGATGTTAGCCGCGTGGGACCACTAGTTTTAGAAGCGTTAGTGGACTGTCCTTGCACGGCAGTCAGAGAGGCTGATGTTAGCCGCGTGGGACCACTAGTTTTAGAAGCGTTAGTGGACTGTTCCTGGACGGCAGTCAGAGAGGCTGATGTTAGCCGCAAGTGGGACCACTAGTTTTAGAAGCGTTAGTGGACTGTTCTGCACGGCAGTCAGAGGCTGATGTTAGCCGCGTGGGACCACTAGTTTTAGAAGCGTTAGTGGACTGTTCCTGCACGGCAGTCAGAGGCTGATGTTAGCCGCGTGGGACCACTAGTTTTAGAAGCGTTAGTGGACTGTTCCTGCACGGCAGTCAGAGGCTGATGTTAGCCGCGTGGGACCACTAGTTTTAGAAGCGTTAAAGGGACTGTTCCTGCACGGCAGTCAGAGGCTGATGTTAGCCGCGTGGGACCACTAGTTTTAGAAGCGTTAGTGGACTGTTCCTGCACGGCAGTCAGAGGCTGATGTTAGCCGCGTGGGACCACTAGTTTTAGAAGCGTTAGTGGACACACGGCAGGACTGTTGGGACCACGCACTGTTCCTGCGGCAGTCAGAGGCTGATGTTAGCCGCGTGGGACCACTAGTTTTAGAAGCGTTAGTGGACTGTTCCTGGACGGCAGTCAGAGAGGATGATGTTAGCCGCGCGGGACCACTAGTTTTAGAAGCGTTAGTGGACTGTTCCTGGACGGCAGTCAGAGAGGCTGATGTTAGCCGCGCGGGACCACTAGTTTTAGAAGCGTTAGTGGACTGTTCCTGGACGGCAGAGAGGCTGATGTTAGCCGCGTGGGACCACTAGTTTTAGAAGCGTTAGTGGACTGTTCCTGCACGGCAGTCAGAGAGGCTGATGTTAGCCGTGTGGGACGACTAGTTTTAGAAGCGTTAGTGGACTGTTCCTGGACGGCAGTCAGAGAGGATGATGTTAGCCGCGTAGGACCACTAGTTTTAGAAGCGTTAGTGGACTGTTCCTGCACGGCAGTCAGAGGCTGATGTTAGCCGCGTGGGACCACTAGTTTTAGAAGCGTTAGTGGACTGTTCCTGCACGGCAGTCAGAGAGGCTGATGTTAGCCGCGTGGGACCACTAGTTTTAGAAGCGTTAGTGGACTGTTCCTGCACGGCAGTCAGAGAGGCTGATGTTAGCCGCGTGGGACCACTAGTTTTAGAAGCGTTAGTGGACTGTTCCTGCACGGCAGTCAGAGAGGCTGATGTTAGCCGCGTGGGACCACTAGTTTTAGAAGCGTTAGTGGACTGTTCCTGCACGGCAGTCAGAGGCTGATGTTAGCCGCGTGGGACCACTAGTTTTAGGCTGGACTGTTACGGCAGTCAGGGGAGCTGATGTTAGCCGCGTGGGACCACTGGTTTAGAAGCGTTAGTGGACTGTTCCTGGCACGGCAGTCAGAGAGGCTGATGTTAGCCGCGTGGGACCACTAGTTTAGAGCGTTAGTGGACTGTTCCACAGTAGCGTGTTGGCCGCGTGGGACCACTAGTTTTAGAAGCGTTAGTGGACTGTTCCTGGACGGCAGTCAGAGAGGCTGATGTTGGCGCGTGGGACCACTAGTTTTAGAAGCGTTAGTGGACTGTTCCTGTGCACGGCAGTCAGAGAGGCTGATGTTAGCCGCGTGGGACCACTAGTTTAGAAGCGTTAGTGGACTGTTCTTGACGGTAGTCAGAGAGGCTGATGTTAGCCGCGTGGGACCACTAGTTTTAGAACGTTAGTGGACTGTTCCTGGACGGCAGTCAGAGAGGATGATGTTAGCCGCGTGGGACCACTAGTTTTAGAAGCGTTAGTGGACTGTTCCTGGACGGCAGTCAGACAGGCTGATGTTAGCGCGTGGGACCACTAGTTTTAGAAGCGTTAGTGGACTGTTCCTGGACGGCAGTTAAGAGAGGCTGATGTTAGCCGCGTGGGACCACTAGTTTTAGAGCGTTAGTGGACTGTTCCTAGTGGACTGATGTTCCCGTGGGACCACGGCGTTAGTGGACTGTTCCTGGACGGCAGTCAGAGAGGCTGATGTTAGCCGCGTGGGACCACTAGTTTTAAGAGCGTTAGTGGACTGTTCCTGCACGGCAGTCAGAGAGGCTGATGTTAGCCGCGTGGGACCACTAGTTTTAGAAGCGAGACTGTTCCCTGGGACGGATGCTGATGTTAGCCGCGTGGGACCACTAGTTTTAGCGTTAGTGGACTGTTCCTGGACGGCAGTCAGAGAGGCTGATGTTAGCGTGGGACCGCGTGGGACGGCACTAGCTTTTAGAAGCGTTAGTGGACTGTTCCTGGACGGCAGTCAGAGGCTGATGTTAGCCGCGTGGGACCACTAGTTTTAGAGCGTTAGTGGACTGTTCCTGCACGGCAGTCAGAGAGGCTGATGTTAGCCGCGTGGGACCACTAGTTTTAGAGCGTTAGTGGACTGTTCCTGCACGGCAGTCAGAGGCTGATGTTAGCCGTGGGACCACTAGTTTTAGAAGCGTTAGTGGACTGTTCCTGCACGGCAGTCAGAGGCTGATGTTAGCGCGTGGGGCCACTAGAGCTGCAGGTTCAGTTACATTTTCAAAAATCCCATTTGCAGGATTCCCCTCCAGCCTTTCCCCTACTGATTCTGGAAATCATACCAGCGGGATATTTGAAAAACCTGGTAAAGCTCCCTGAAATTTGGAACCCTATGGTTGACTGACCTTAGCATAGCATAATATAGGATAGTATTGTATAGAATAGCATAATATAGGATAGTATTGTATAGCATAGCATAATATAGGATAGTATTGTATAGCATAGCATAATATAGGATAGCATTGTATAGCATAATATAGCATAGCATAGTATAGCATAGGATAGTATTGTATAGCATAGCATAGGATAGTATTGTATAGCATAGCATAGGATAGTATTGTATAGCATAGCATAATATAGGATAGTATTGTATAGCATAGCATAATATAGGATAGTAGTGTATAGCATAATATAGGATAGCATAGGATAGTATTGTATAGCATAGCATAATATAGGATAGTATTGTATAGCATAGCATAATATAGGATAGTATTGTATAGCATAGCATAATATAGGATAGTATTGTATAGCATAGCATAATATAGGATAGTATTGTATAGCATAAGATAGGATAGTATTGTATAGCATAAGATAGGATAGTATTGTATAGCATAAGATAGGATAGTATTGTATAGCATAATATAGGATAGTATTGTATAGCATAATATAGGATAGTATTGTATAGCATAATATAGGATAGTATTGTATAGCATAATATAGGATAGTATTGTATAGCATAATATAGGATAGTATTGTATAGCATAGCACAATATAGGATAGTATTGTATAGCATAATATAGGATAGTATTGTATAGCATAATATAGGATAGTATTGTATTGCATAATATAGGATAGTATTGTATAGCATAATATAGCATTGGATAGTATTGTATAGCATAATATAGCATAGGATAGTATTGTATAGCATAGCATAGTATTGTATAGCATAGCATAATATAGGATAGTATTGTATAGCATAGCATAATATAGGATAGTATTGTATAGCATAATATAGGATAGTATTGTATAGCATAATATAGGATAGTAGTGTATAGCATAATATAGGATAGCATTGTATAGCATAATATAGCATAGCATAATATAGCATAGGATAGTATTGTATAGCATAGCATAGGATAGTATTGTATAGCATAGCATAATATAGGATAGTATTGTATAGCATAGCATAATATAGGATATATTGTATATAGCATAATATAGATAGTATTGTATAGCATAGCATAATATAGGATAGTATTGTATAACTTAATATAGATAGTATTGTATAGCATAATATAGGATAGTATTGTATAGCATAATATAGGATAGTATTGTATAGCATAATATAGGATAGTATTGTATAGCATAATATAGGATAGTATTGTATAGCATAATATAGGATAGTATTGTATTGCATAATATAGGATAGTATTGTGTGCATGTATAGGGGATAGTATTGTATTTATAATATAGGATAGTATTGTATAGCATAAGATAGGATAGTATTGTATAGCATAGCATAAGATAGGATAGTATTGTATAGCATAGCATAATATAGGATAGTATTGTATAGCATAGCATAAGATAGGATAGTATTGTATAGCATA
>NW_027014218.1:0-14011 GCF_036934945.1 Oncorhynchus masou masou
TGTGTATCGAGGTTAGGGGAGACAGGAACGTTGATTTGAACATGAGTAGATGTAGATGTGTGTATCGAGGTTAGGGAGACAGGAACGTTGATTTGAACATGAGTAGATGTAGATGTGTGTATCGAGGTTAGGGGAGACAGGAACGTTGATTTGAACATGAGTAGATGTAGATGTTTGTATCGAGTGTTGGGGGAGACAGGAACGTTGATTTGAACATGAGTAGATGTAGATGTGTGTATCGAGGTTAGGGGAGACAGGAACGTTGATTTGAACATGAGTAGATGTAGATGTATCGTGTCGAGGTTAGGGGAGACAGGAACGTTGATTTGAACATGAGTAGAGTGTAGATGTGTGTATCGAGGTTAGGGGAGACAGGAACGTTGATTTGAACATGAGTAGATGTGTGTATCGAGGTTAGGGGAGACTGGAACGTTGATTTGAACATGAGTAGATGTGTGTATCGAGGTTAGGGGAGACAGGAACGTTGATTTGAACATGAGTAGATGTAGATGTGTATCGAGGTTAGTGGAGACAGGAACGTTGATTTGAACATGAGTAGATGTAGATGTTTGTATCGAGGTTAGGGGAGACAGGAACGTTGATTTGAACATGAGTAGATGTAGATGTGTGTATCGAGGTTAGGGGAGACAGGAACGTTGATTTGAACATGAGTAGATGTAGATGTGTGTATCGAGGTTAGGGGAGACAGGAACGTTGATTTGAACATGAGTAGATGTAGATGTGTATCGAGGTTAGGGGAGACAGGAACGTTGATTTGAACATGAGTAGATGTAGATGTGTGTATCGAGGTTAGGGGAGACAGGAACGTTGATTTGAACATGAGTAGATGTAGATGTGTGTATCGAGGTTAGGGGAGACAGGAACGTTGATTTGAACATGAGTAGATGTAGATGTTTGTATCGAGGTTAGGGGAGACAGGAACGTTGATTTGAACATGAGTAGATGTAGATGTGTGTATCGAGGTTAGGGGAGACAGGAACGTTGATTTGAACATGAGTAGATGTAGATGTGTGTATCGAGGTTAGGGGAGACAGGAACGTTGATTTGAACATGAGTAGATGTAGATGTTTGTATCGAGGTTAGGGGAGACAGGAACGTTGATTTGAACATGAGTAGATGTGTGTATCGAGGTTAGGGGAGACAGGAACGTTGATTTGAACATGAGTAGATGTAGATGTGTGTATCGAGGTTAGGGGAGACAGGAACGTTGATTTGAACATGAGTAGATGTAGATGTGTGTATCGAGGTTAGGGGAGACAGGAACGTTGATTTGAACATGAGTAGATGTAGATGTGTGTATCGAGGTTAGGGGAGACAGGAACGTTGATTTGAACATGAGTAGATGTAGATGTGTGTATCGAGGTTAGGGGAGACAGGAACGTTGATTTGAACATGAGTAGATGTAGATGTTTGTGTCGAGGTTAGGGGAGACAGGAACGTTGATTTGAACATGAGTAGATGTAGATGTGTGTATCGAGGTTAGGGGAGACAGGAACGTTGATTTGAACATGAGTAGATGTGTGTATCGAGGTTAGGGGAGACAGGAACGTTGATTTGAACATGAGTAGATGTAGATGTGTGTATCGAGGTTAGGGGAGACAGGAACGTTGATTTGAACATGAGTAGATGTAGATGTGTGTATCGAGGTTAGGGGAGACAGGAACGTTGATTTGAACATGAGTAGATGTAGATGTTTGTATCGAGGTTAGGGGAGACAGGAACGTTGATTTGAACATGAGTAGATGTGTGTATCGAGGTTAGGGGAGACAGGAACGTTGATTTGAACATGAGTAGATGTAGATGTGTGTATCGAGGTTAGGGGAGACAGGAACGTTGATTTGAACATGAGTAGATGTAGATGTGTGTATCGAGGTTAGGGGAGACAGGAACGTTGATTTGAACATGAGTAGATGTAGATGTGTGTATCGAGGTTAGGGGAGACAGGAACGTTGATTTGAACATGAGTAGATGTAGATGTTTGTATCGAGGTTAGGGGAGACAGGAACGTTGATTTGAACATGAGTAGATGTAGATGTTTGTATCGAGGTTAGGGGAGACAGGAACGTTGATTTGAACATGAGTAGATGTAGATGTTTGTATCGAGGTTAGGGGAGACAGGAACGTTGATTTGAACATGAGTAGATGTTGTGTATCGAGGTTAGGGGAGACAGGAACGTTGATTTGAACATGAGTAGATGTGTGTATCGAGGTTAGGGGAGACAGGAACGTTGATTTGAACATGAGTAGATGTGTGGTATCGAGGTTAGGGGAGACAGGAACGTTGATTTGAACATGAGTAGATGTAGATGTGTGTATCGAGGTTAGGGGAGACAGGAACGTTGATTTGAACATGAGTAGATGTAGATGTGTGTATCGAGGTTAGGGGAGACAGGAACGTTGATTTGAACATGAGTAGATGTAGATGTTTGTATCGAGGTTAGGGGAGACAGGAACGTTGATTTGAACATGAGTAGATGTGTGTATCGAGGTTAGGGGAGACAGGAACGTTGATTTGAACATGAGTAGATGTGTGTATCGAGGTTAGGGGAGACAGGAACGTTGATTTGAACATGAGTAGGTGTGTGTATCGAGGTTAGGGGAGACAGGAACGTTGATTTGAACATGAGTAGATGTAGATGTGTGTATCGAGGTTAGGGGAGACAGGAACGTTGATTTGAACATGAGTAGATGTAGATGTTTGTATCGAGGTTAGGGGAGACAGGAACGTTGATTTGAACATGAGTAGATGTAGATGTGTGTATCGAGGTTAGGGGAGACAGGAACGTTGATTTGAACATGAGTAGATGTAGATGTTTGTATCGAGGTTAGGGGAGACAGGAACGTTGATTTGAACATGAGTAGATGTAGATGTGTGTATCGAGGTTAGGGGAGACAGGAACGTTGATTTGAACATGAGTAGATGTAGATGTGTGTATCGAGGTTAGGGGAGACAGGAACGTTGATTTGAACATGAGTAGATGTAGATGTGTGTATCGAGGTTAGGGGAGACAGGAACGTTGATTTGAACATGAGTAGATGTAGATGTGTGTATCGAGGTTAGGGGAGACAGGAACGTTGATTTGAACATGAGTAGATGTAGATGTTTGTATCGAGGTTAGGGGAGACAGGAACGTTGATTTGAACATGAGTAGATGTAGATGTGTGTATCGAGGTTAGGGGAGACAGGAACGTTGATTTGAACATGAGTAGATGTAGATGTGTGTATCGAGGTTAGGGGAGACAGGAACGTTGATTTGAACATGAGTAGATGTAGATGTGTGTATCGAGGTTAGGGGAGACAGGAACGTTGATTTGAACATGAGTAGATGTAGATGTTTGTATCGAGGTTAGGGGAGACAGGAACGTTGATTTGAACATGAGTAGATGTAGATGTTGTATCGAGGTTAGGGGAGACAGGAACGTTGATTTGAACATGAGTAGATGTAGATGTGTGTATCGAGGTTAGGGGAGACAGGAACGTTGATTTGAACATGAGTAGATGTAGATGTTTGTATCGAGGTTAGGGGAGACAGGAACGTTGATTTGAACATGAGTAGATGTAGATGTGTGTATCGAGGTTAGGGGAGACAGGAACGTTGATTTGAACATGAGTAGATGTGTGTATCGAGGTTAGGGGAGACAGGAACGTTGATTTGAACATGAGTAGATGTGTGGTATCGAGGTTAGGGGAGACAGGAACGTTGATTTGAACATGAGTAGATGTAGATGTGTGTATCGAGGTTAGGGGAGACAGGAACGTTGATTTGAACATGAGTAGATGTAGATGTTTGTATCGAGGTTAGGGGAGACAGGAACGTTGATTTGAACATGAGTATATGTGTGTATCGAGGTTAGGGGAGACAGGAACGTTTATTTGAAAATGAGTAGATGTGTATATCGAGGTTAGGGGAGACAGGAACGTTGATTTGAACATGAGTAGATGTAGATGTGTATCGAGGTTAGGGGAGACAGGAACGTTGATTTGAACATGAGTAGATGTAGATGTGTGTATCGAGGTTAGGGGAGACAGGAACGTTGATTTGAACATGAGTAGTATGTGTGTATCGAGGTTAGGGGAGACAGGAACGTTGATTTGAACATGAGTAGATGTAGATGTTTGTATCGAGGTTAGGGGAGACAGGAACGTTGATTTGAACATGAGTAGATGTAGATGTGTGTATCGAGGTTAGGGGAGACAGGAACGTTGATTTGAACATGAGTAGATGTAGATGTGTGTATCGAGGTTAGGGGAGACAGGAACGTTGATTTGAACATGAGTAGATGTAGATGTGTATCGAGGTTAGGGGAGACAGGAACGTTGATTTGAACATGAGTAGATGTAGATGTGTGTATCGAGGTTAGGGGAGACAGGAACGTTGATTTGAACATGAGTAGATGTAGATGTGTGTATCGAGGTTAGGGGAGACAGGAACGTTGATTTGAACATGAGTAGATGTAGATGTGTATCGAGGTTAGGGGAGACAGGAACGTTGATTTGAACATGAGTAGATGTAGATGTGTGTATCGAGGTTAGGGGAGACAGGAACGTTGATTTGAACATGAGTAGATGTAGATGTGTGTATCGAGGTTAGGGGAGACAGGAACGTTGATTTGAACATGAGTAGATGTAGATGTGTGTATCGAGGTTAGGGGAGACAGGAACGTTGATTTGAACATGAGTAGATGTAGATGTGTGTATCGAGGTTAGGGGAGACAGGAACGTTGATTTGAACATGAGTAGATGTAGATGTATCGAGGTTAGGGGAGACAGGAACGTTGATTTGAACATGAGTAGATGTAGATGTGTGTATCGAGGTTAGGGGAGACAGGAACGTTGATTTGAACATGAGTAGATGTAGATGTGTGTATCGAGGTTAGGGGAGACAGGAACGTTGATTTGAACATGAGTAGATGTAGATGTGTGTATCGAGGTTAGGGGAGACAGGAACGTTGATTTGAACATGAGTAGATGTAGATGTGTGTATCGAGGTTAGGGGAGACAGGAACGTTGATTTGAACATGAGTAGATGTAGATGTGTATCGAGGTTAGGGGAGACAGGAACGTTGATTTGAACATGAGTAGATGTAGATGTGTGTATCGAGGTTAGGGGAGACAGGAACGTTGATTTGAACATGAGTAGATGTAGATGTTTGTATCGAGGTTAGGGGAGACAGGAACGTTGATTTGAACATGAGTAGATGTAGATGTGTGTATCGAGGTTAGGGGAGACAGGAACGTTGATTTGAACATGAGTAGATGTAGATGTGTGTATCGAGGTTAGGGGAGACAGGAACGTTGATTTGAACATGAGTAGATGTGTGTATCGAGGTTAGGGGAGACAGGAACGTTGATTTGAACATGAGTAGATGTAGATGTGTGTATCGAGGTTAGGGGAGACAGGAACGTTGATTTGAACATGAGTAGATGTAGATGTTTGTATCGAGGTTAGGGGAGACAGGAACGTTGATTTGAACATGAGTAGATGTAGATGTGTGTATCGAGGTTAGGGGAGACAGGAACGTTGATTTGAACATGAGTAGATGTAGATGTTTGTATCGAGGTTAGGGGAGACAGGAACGTTGATTTGAACATGAGTAGATGTAGATGTTGTATCGAGGTTAGGGGAGACAGGAACGTTGATTTGAACATGAGTAGATGTAGATGTGTATCGAGGTTAGGGAGACAGGAACGTTGATTTGAACATGAGTAGATGTAGATGTGTGTATCGAGGTTAGGGGAGACAGGAACGTTGATTTGAACATGAGTAGATGTAGATGTTTGTATCGAGGTTAGGGGAGACAGGAACGTTGATTTGAACATGAGTAGATGTAGATGTGTGTATCGAGGTTAGGGGAGACAGGAACGTTGATTTGAACATGAGTAGATGTAGATGTTTGTATCGAGGTTAGGGGAGACAGGAACGTTGATTTGAACATGAGTAGATGTAGATGTTTGTATCGAGGTTAGGGGAGACAGGAACGTTGATTTGAACATGAGTAGATGTAGATGTGTGTATCGAGGTTAGGGGAGACAGGAACGTTGATTTGAACATGAGTAGATGTAGATGTGTGTATCGAGGTTAGGGGAGACAGGAACGTTGATTTGAACATGAGTAGATGTAGATGTGTGTATCGAGGTTAGGGGAGACAGGAACGTTGATTTGAACATGAGTAGATGTAGATGTGTGTATCGAGGTTAGGGGAGACAGGAACGTTGATTTGAACATGAGTAGATGTAGATGTGTGTATCGAGGTTAGGGGAGACAGGAACGTTGATTTGAACATGAGTAGATGTAGATGTTTGTATCGAGGTTAGGGGAGACAGGAACGTTGATTTGAACATGAGTAGATGTAGATGTTTGTATCGAGGTTAGGGGAGACAGGAACGTTGATTTGAACATGAGTAGATGTAGATGTTTGTATCGAGGTTAGGGGAGACAGGAACGTTGATTTGAACATGAGTAGATGTAGATGTGTGTATCGAGGTTAGGGGAGACAGGAACGTTGATTTGAACATGAGTAGATGTAGATGTGTGTATCGAGGTTAGGGGAGACAGGAACGTTGATTTGAACATGAGTAGATGTAGATGTGTGTATCGAGGTTAGGGGAGACAGGAACGTTGATTTGAACATGAGTAGATGTAGATGTTTGTATCGAGGTTAGGGGAGACAGGAACGTTGATTTGAACATGAGTAGATGTAGATGTTTGTATCGAGGTTAGGGGAGACAGGAACGTTGATTTGAACATGAGTAGATGTAGATGTGTGTATCGAGGTTAGGGGAGACAGGAACGTTGATTTGAACATGAGTAGATGTAGATGTGTGTATCGAGGTTAGGGGAGACAGGAACGTTGATTTGAACATGAGTAGATGTAGATGTTTGTATCGAGGTTAGGGGAGACAGGAACGTTGATTTGAACATGAGTAGATGTGTGTATCGAGGTTAGGGGAGACAGGAACGTTGATTTGAACATGAGTAGATGTGTGTATCGAGGTTAGGGGAGACAGGAACGTTGATTTGAACATGAGTAGATGTAGATGTTTGTATCGAGGTTAGGGGAGACAGGAACGTTGATTTGAACATGAGTAGATGTAGATGTGTGTATCGAGGTTAGGGGAGACAGGAACGTTGATTTGAACATGAGTAGATGTAGATGTGTGTATCGAGGTTAGGGGAGACAGGAACGTTGATTTGAACATGAGTAGATGTAGATGTGTGTATCGAGGTTAGGGGAGACAGGAACGTTGATTTGAACATGAGTAGATGTAGATGTGTGTATCGAGGTTAGGGGAGACAGGAACGTTGATTTGAACATGAGTAGATGTAGATGTGTGTATCGAGGTTAGGGGAGACAGGAACGTTGATTTGAACATGAGTAGATGTAGATGTGTGTATCGAGGTTAGGGGAGACAGGAACGTTGATTTGAACATGAGTAGATGTAGATGTGTGTATCGAGGTTAGGGGAGACAGGAACGTTGATTTGAACATGAGTAGATGTAGATGTTTGTATCGAGGTTAGGGGAGACAGGAACGTTGATTTGAACATGAGTAGATGTAGATGTGTGTATCGAGGTTAGGGGAGACAGGAACGTTGATTTGAACATGAGTAGATGTAGATGTTTGTATCGAGGTTAGGGGAGACAGGAACGTTGATTTGAACATGAGTAGATGTAGATGTGTATCGAGGTTAGGGGAGACAGGAACGTTGATTTGAACATGAGTAGATGTGTGTATCGAGGTTAGGGGAGACAGGAACGTTGATTTGAACATGAGTAGATGTAGATGTGTGTATCGAGGTTAGGGGAGACAGGAACGTTGATTTGAACATGAGTAGATGTAGATGTGTGTATCGAGGTTAGGGGAGACAGGAACGTTGATTTGAACATGAGTAGATGTAGATGTTTGTATCGAGGTTAGGGGAGACAGGAACGTTGATTTGAACATGAGTAGATGTAGATGTGTGTATCGAGGTTAGGGGAGACAGGAACGTTGATTTGAACATGAGTAGATGTAGATGTGTGTATCGAGGTTAGGGGAGACAGGAACGTTGATTTGAACATGAGTAGATGTAGATGTTTGTATCGAGGTTAGGGGAGACAGGAACGTTGATTTGAACATGAGTAGATGTAGATGTGTATCGAGGTTAGGGGAGACAGGAACGTTGATTTGAACATGAGTAGATGTAGATGTGTGTATCGAGGTTAGGGGAGACAGGAACGTTGATTTGAACATGAGTAGATGTAGATGTGTGTATCGAGGTTAGGGGAGACAGGAACGTTGATTTGAACATGAGTAGATGTAGATGTTTGTATCGAGGTTAGGGGAGACAGGAACGTTGATTTGAACATGAGTAGATGTAGATGTGTGTATCGAGGTTAGGGGAGACAGGAACGTTGATTTGAACATGAGTAGATGTAGATGTTTGTATCGAGGTTAGGGGAGACAGGAACGTTGATTTGAACATGAGTAGATGTAGATGTGTGTATCGAGGTTAGGGGAGACAGGAACGTTGATTTGAACATGAGTATGGATGTGTGTATCGAGGTTAGGGGAGACAGGAACGTTGATTTGAACATGAGTAGATGTAGATGTGTGTATCGAGGTTAGGGGAGACAGGAACGTTGATTTGAACATGAGTAGATGTAGATGTTGTATCGAGGTTAGGGGAGACAGGAACGTTGATTTGAACATGAGTAGATGTAGATGTTTGTATCGAGGTTAGGGGAGACAGGAACGTTGATTTGAACATGAGTAGATGTAGATGTGTGTATCGAGGTTAGGGGAGACAGGAACGTTGATTTGAACATGAGTAGATGTAGATGTGTGTATCGAGGTTAGGGGAGACAGGAACGTTGATTTGAACATGAGTAGATGTAGATGTGTGTATCGAGGTTAGGGGAGACAGGAACGTTGATTTGAACATGAGTAGATGTAGATGTGTGTATCGAGGTTAGGGGAGACAGGAACGTTGATTTGAACATGAGTAGATGTAGATGTGTGTATCGAGGTTAGGGGAGACAGGAACGTTGATTTGAACATGAGTAGATGTAGATGTTTGTATCGAGGTTAGGGGAGACAGGAACGTTGATTTGAACATGAGTAGATGTAGATGTTTGTATCGAGGTTAGGGGAGACAGGAACGTTGATTTGAACTATGAGTAGATGTGTGTATCGAGGTTAGGGGAGACAGGAACGTTGATTTGAACATGAGTAGATGTAGATGTGTGTATCGAGGTTAGGGGAGACAGGAACGTTGATTTGAACATGAGTAGATGTAGATGTGTGTATCGAGGTTAGGGGAGACAGGAACGTTGATTTGAACATGAGTAGATGTAGATGTTGTATCGAGGTTAGGGGAGACAGGAACGTTGATTTGAACATGAGTAGATGTGATGTGTATCGAGGTTAGGGGAGACAGGAACGTTGATTTGAACATGAGTAGATGTAGATGTGTGTATCGAGGTTAGGGGAGACAGGAACGTTGATTTGAACATGAGTAGATGTAGATGTGTGTATCGAGGTTAGGGGAGACAGGAACGTTGATTTGAACATGAGTAGATGTAGATGTGTGTATCGAGGTTAGGGGAGACAGGAACGTTGATTTGAACATGAGTAGATGTAGATGTTTGTATCGAGGTTAGGGGAGACAGGAACGTTGATTTGAACATGAGTAGATGTAGATGTGTGTATCGAGGTTAGGGGAGACAGGAACGTTGATTTGAACATGAGTAGATGTAGATGTGTGTATCGAGGTTAGGGGAGACAGGAACGTTGATTTGAACATGAGTAGATGTAGATGTGTGTATCGAGGTTAGGGGAGACAGGAACGTTGATTTGAACATGAGTAGATGTAGATGTGTGTATCGAGGTTAGGGGAGACAGGAACGTTGATTTGAACATGAGTAGATGTAGATGTGTGTATCGAGGTTAGGGGAGACAGGAACGTTGATTTGAACATGAGTAGATGTAGATGTGTGTATCGAGGTTAGGGGAGACAGGAACGTTGATTTGAACATGAGTAGATGTAGATGTGTGTATCGAGGTTAGGGGAGACAGGAACGTTGATTTGAACATGAGTAGATGTGATGTGTATCGAGGTTAGGGGAGACAGGAACGTTGGATTTGAACATGAGTAGATGTGTGTATCGAGGTTAGGGGAGACAGGAACGTTGATTTGAACATGAGTAGATGTAGATGTGTGTATCGAGGTTAGGGGAGACAGGAACGTTGATTTGAACATGAGTAGATGTAGATGTGTGTATCGAGGTTAGGGGAGACAGGAACGTTGATTTGAACATGAGTAGATGTAGATGTGTGTATCGAGGTTAGGGGAGACAGGAACGTTGATTTGAACATGAGTAGATGTAGATGTGTATCGAGGTTAGGGGAGACAGGAACGTTGATTTGAACATGAGTAGATGTAGATGTTTGTATCGAGGTTAGGGGAGACAGGAACGTTGATTTGAACATGAGTAGATGTAGATGTGTGTATCGAGGTTAGGGGAGACAGGAACGTTGATTTGAACATGAGTGATGTAGATGTGTGTATCGAGGTTAGGGGAGACAGGAACGTTGATTTGAACATGAGTAGATGTAGATGTGTGTATCGAGGTTAGGGGAGACAGGAACGTTGATTTGAACATGAGTAGATGTAGATGTGTGTATCGAGGTTAGGGGAGACAGGAACGTTGATTTGAACATGAGTAGATGTAGATGTTTGTATCGAGGTTAGGGGAGACAGGAACGTTGATTTGAACATGAGTAGATGTAGATGTGTGTATCGAGGTTAGGGGAGACAGGAACGTTGATTTGAACATGAGTAGATGTAGATGTTTGTATCGAGGTTAGGGGAGACAGGAACGTTGATTTGAACATGAGTAGATGTAGATGTGTGTATCGAGGTTAGGGGAGACAGGAACGTTGATTTGAACATGAGTAGATGTGTGTATCGAGGTTAGGGGAGACAGGAACGTTGATTTGAACATGAGTAGATGTAGATGTGTGTATCGAGGTTAGGGGAGACAGGAACGTTGATTTGAACATGAGTAGATGTGATGTTGTATCGAGGTTAGGGGAGACAGGAACGTTGATTTGAACATGAGTAGATGTAGATGTGTGTATCGAGGTTAGGGGAGACAGGAACGTTGATTTGAACATGAGTAGATGTAGATGTGTGTATCGAGGTTAGGGGAGACAGGAACGTTGATTTGAACATGAGTAGATGTAGATGTGTGTATCGAGGTTAGGGGAGACAGGAACGTTGATTTGAACATGAGTAGATGTAGATGTGTGTATCGAGGTTAGGGGAGACAGGAACGTTGATTTGAACATGAGTAGATGTAGATGTGTGTATCGAGGTTAGGGGAGACAGGAACGTTGATTTGAACATGAGTAGATGTAGATGTTGTATCGAGGTTAGGGGAGACAGGAACGTTGATTTGAACATGAGTAGATGTAGATGTGTGTATCGAGGTTAGGGGAGACAGGAACGTTGATTTGAACATGAGTAGATGTAGATGTGTGTATCGAGGTTAGGGGAGACAGGAACGTTGATTTGAACATGAGTAGATGTAGATGTTTGTATCGAGGTTAGGGGAGACAGGAACGTTGATTTGAACATGAGTAGATGTAGATGTGTGTATCGAGGTTAGGGGAGACAGGAACGTTGATTTGAACATGAGTAGATGTGTGTATCGAGGTTAGGGGAGACAGGAACGTTGATTTGAACATGAGTAGATGTAGATGTGTGTATCGAGGTTAGGGGAGACAGGAACGTTGATTTGAACATGAGTAGATGTAGATGTGTGTATCGAGGTTAGGGGAGACAGGAACGTTGATTTGAACATGAGTAGATGTAGATGTTTGTATCGAGGTTAGGGGAGACAGGAACGTTGATTTGAACATGAGTAGATGTAGATGTGTGTATCGAGGTTAGGGGAGACAGGAACGTTGATTTGAACATGAGTAGATGTAGATGTGTGTATCGAGGTTAGGGGAGACAGGAACGTTGATTTGAACATGAGTAGATGTAGATGTGTGTATCGAGGTTAGGGGAGACAGGAACGTTGATTTGAACATGAGTAGATGTAGATGTGTGTATCGAGGTTAGGGGAGACAGGAACGTTGATTTGAACATGAGTAGATGTAGATGTGTGTATCGAGGTTAGGGGAGACAGGAACGTTGATTTGAACATGAGTAGATGTAGATGTGTGTATCGAGGTTAGGGGAGACAGGAACGTTGATTTGAACATGAGTAGATGTAGATGTTTGTATCGAGGTTAGGGGAGACAGGAACGTTGATTTGAACATGAGTAGATGTAGATGTGTGTATCGAGGTTAGGGGAGACAGGAACGTTGATTTGAACATGAGTAGATGTAGATGTGTGTATCGAGGTTAGGGGAGACAGGAACGTTGATTTGAACATGAGTAGATGTAGATGTGTGTATCGAGGTTAGGGGAGACAGGAACGTTGATTTGAACATGAGTAGATGTAGATGTGTGTATCGAGGTTAGGGGAGACAGGAACGTTGATTTGAACATGAGTAGATGTAGATGTTTGTATCGAGGTTAGGGGAGACAGGAACGTTGATTTGAACATGAGTAGATGTAGATGTGTGTATCGAGGTTAGGGGAGACAGGAACGTTGATTTGAACATGAGTAGATGTAGATGTGTATCGAGGTTAGGGGAGACAGGAACGTTGATTTGAACATGAGTAGATGTAGATGTGTGTATCGAGGTTAGGGGAGACAGGAACGTTGATTTGAACATGAGTAGATGTAGATGTGTGTATCGAGGTTAGGGGAGACAGGAACGTTGATTTGAACATGAGTAGATGTAGATGTGTGTATCGAGGTTAGGGGAGACAGGAACGTTGATTTGAACATGAGTAGATGTAGATGTGTGTATCGAGGTTAGGGGAGACAGGAACGTTGATTTGAACATGAGTAGATGTAGATGTGTGTATCGAGGTTAGGGGAGACAGGAACGTTGATTTGAACATGAGTAGATGTAGATGTGTGTATCGAGGTTAGGGGAGACAGGAACGTTGATTTGAACATGAGTAGATGTGTGTATCGAGGTTAGGGGAGACAGGAACGTTGATTTGAACATGAGTAGATGTAGATGTGTGTATCGAGGTTAGGGGAGACAGGAACGTTGATTTGAACATGAGTAGATGTAGATGTGTGTATCGAGGTTAGGGGAGACAGGAACGTTGATTTGAACATGAGTAGATGTAGATGTGTGTATCGAGGTTAGGGGAGACAGGAACGTTGATTTGAACATGAGTAGATGTAGATGTGTGTATCGAGGTTAGGGGAGACAGGAACGTTGATTTGAACATGAGTAGATGTAGATGTTTGTATCGAGGTTAGGGGAGACAGGAACGTTGATTTGAACATGAGTAGATGTAGATGTGTGTATCGAGGTTAGGGGAGACAGGAACGTTGATTTGAACATGAGTAGATGTGTGTATCGAGGTTAGGGGAGACAGGAACGTTGATTTGAACATGAGTAGATGTAGATGTGTGTATCGAGGTTAGGGGAGACAGGAACGTTGATTTGAACATGAGTAGATGTAGATGTGTGTATCGAGGTTAGGGGAGACAGGAACGTTGATTTGAACATGAGTAGATGTAGATGTGTGTATCGAGGTTAGGGGAGACAGGAACGTTGATTTGAACATGAGTAGATGTAGATGTGTGTATCGAGGTTAGGGGAGACAGGAACGTTGATTTGAACATGAGTAGATGTAGATGTGTGTATCGAGGTTAGGGGAGACAGGAACGTTGATTTGAACATGAGTAGATGTAGATGTGTGTATCGGAGGTTAGGGGAGACAGGAACGTTGATTTGAACATGAGTAGATGTAGATGTGTGTATCGAGGTTAGGGGAGACAGGAACGTTGATTTGAACATGAGTAGATGTAGATGTGTGTATCGAGGTTAGGGGAGACAGGAACGTTGATTTGAACATGAGTAGAT
>NW_027014219.1:0-14010 GCF_036934945.1 Oncorhynchus masou masou
ACGAGAGAGAGAGAGTGAATGAGAGAACGAGAGAGAACCAGAGAGAGAGAGAGAGAGAGAACGAGAGAGAGAGAGAGACAGAGAGAGAGAGAGAGAGAGAGAGAGAGAGAGAGACACACACACAGAGCCAAACCAGTGTTTAGAGGAGAGGGAGATGCGGGGGAGAGAGAGAGAGAGAGAGAGAGAGAGAGAGAGAGAGAGAGTGGGAACGAGAGAGAGAGAGAGAACGAGAGAGAGAGAGAGAGAGAGAGAGAGCCAAACCAGTGTTTAGAGGAGAGAGAGAGTGGGAGAGAGAGAGAGAGAAAGGGAGAGAGAGAGAGAGAGAGAGAGAGAGAGGGGGCGGGGGGGAGAGGGAAACACAGAGCCAAACCAGTGATTAGAGGAGAGAGAGAGAGCGGGGACAGAGAGAGAGAGAACGAGGGAGAGAGAGAACGAGAGAGAGAGTGGGAGAGGGGGAGGACAGAGCCAAACCAGTGTTAAGAGGAGAGAGAGAAAACACAATGCCAAACCAGTGATTAGACGAGAGAGAGAGAGAGAGAGAGAGAGAGAGAGAGAGAGAGAGAGAGAGAGAGAGAGTGGGAGAGGGGAACAGAGCCAAACCAGTGTTAAGAGGAGAGAGAGAGAAACACAGAGCCAAACCAGTGATTAGACGAGAGAGAGAGAGTGGGGGGGAGAGAGAGAGAGAGAGAGAGAGAGAGAGAGAGAGAGAGAGAGAGAGAGAGAGAGAAGAGGGCAGAGCCAAACCGGTGTTTAGAGGAGAGAGAGAGTGGGGGAGAGAGAGGGAGAGAGAGAGAGAGGGGGCGGGGGAGAGGGAAACACAGAGCCAAACCAGTGATTAGAGGAGAGAGAGAGAGAGAGAGAGAGAGAGGGAGAGGGGGAACACAGAGCCAAACCAGTGTTTAGAGGGAGAGAGAGAGAGAACGAGAGAGAGAACGAGAGTGAGAGAGAGAGAACGAGAGAGAGAGAACGAGAGAGAGAGAACGAGAGAGATGTTAGAGGGTAACAGAGCCAAACCAGTGATTAGAGAGAGAGAGAGAGAGAGAGAGAGAGAGAGAGAGAGAGAGAACGAGAGAGAGCGAGAGAGAGAATGAGAGAGAGAGAATGAGAGAGAACGAGAGAGAGAGTGAGAGGACGAGAGAGAGAGTGAGTGAACGAGAGAGAGAGAGAACGAGAGAGAGAGAGAGAGAGAGAGAGAGAGAGAGAGAGAGAGAGAGAGAGAGAACAGAGCCAAACCAGTGTTAAGAGGAGAGAGAGAGAAACACTGAGCCAAACCAGTGATTAGGCGAGAGAGAGAGAGAGAGAGACACACAGAGCCAAACCAGTGTTAGTTAGGGTTAGGGTTAGGGTTAGGGTTAGGGTTAGGGTTGGGGTGTTAGAGTGTTAGGAGAGAGAGAGCAGGGGGAGAGAGAGAGCGAGAGGGGCGGGGGGAGAGAGGAAACACAGCGCCAAACCAGTGATTAGAGGAGAGGGCAACACAGAGCCAAACCAGTGTTTAGAGGAGAGAGAGAGAGAGAGAGAGAGAGAGAGAACGAGAGAAGAGGCGGGAGTGAGGAAGAGAGAGAACGAGAGAGAGAGGCGAGAGAGAGAGGGGAACGAGAGAGGGTGAAGAAGTGGGGGGAGGGGAACAGAGCCAAACCAGTGTTAAAGGAGGAGAGAGAAACACAATGCCAAACCAGTGATTAGGCGAGAGAGAGAGAGAGAGAGAGAGAGAGAGGGCAACACAGAGCCAAACCAGTGTTTAGAGGAGAGAGAGAGAGAGAGAGAGAACGAGAGAGAGAGAACGAGAGAGAGAAGAGTGAGAGAGAGTGAGAGAGAGTGGGGGAGGGAACAGAGCCAAACCAGTGTTAGAGGAGAGAGAAAAACACAATGCCAAACCAGTGATTAGGCGAGAGAGAGAAAGTGGGAGGGGAACAGAGCCAAACCAGTGTTAAGAGGAGAGAGAGAAACACAGAGCCAAACCAGTGATTAGACGAAGAGAGTGGGGGAGAGAGAGAGAGAGAGAGAGAGAGGGCAGAGCTAACCCGGTGTTTAGAGGAGAGAGAGTGGGGAGGAGAGGGAGAGAGAGAGAGGGGGCGGGAGAGGGAAGCACAGGCCAAACCAGTGATTAGAGGAGAGAGAGAGAGAGAGAGAGAGAGAGAGAGAGAGAGAGAGAGAGAGAGAGAGGGGGGAACACAGAGCCAAACCAGTGTTCAGGAGAGGAAAACGAGAGGGAATGAGTGAGAGAGAGAACGAGAGAGAGAGCGAGCGAGAGAGAGAGAGAGAGAGGAGAGCGAGAGAGAACGAGAGAACGAGAGAACGAGAGAGAATGAGAGAGAAGAATGAGAGAGGACAAGAGAGAGTGAGTGAACGAGAGAGAGAGAAATGAGAGAGAGAGAGAGAGAGAGAGAGAGAGAGAGAGAGAGAGAGAGAGAGAGGGAAACAGAGCCAAACCAGTGTTAAGAGGAGAGAGAAGAAACACTGAGCCAAACCAGTGATTAGGCAGAGAGAGAGAGAGAGAGAGAGACACACAAGGAGCCAAACCAGTGTTAGAGGAGAGAGAGCAGGGGAGAGAGAGAGAGAGAGAGAGAGAGGGGGGCGGGGGAGAGGGAAACACAGAGCCAAACCAGTGATTAGAGGAGAGAGAGAGAGAGAGAGAGAGAGAGAGAGAGAGAGGGCAACACAGAGCCAAACCAGTGTTTAGAGGAGAGAGAGAGAGAGAGAGAGAGAGAGAGAGAACGAGTGAGAACGAGAGTGAGTGAGAGAAAACGAAGAGAGAGAACGAGAGAGAAGAACGAAGAGAGAGAGAGTGAAGAGAGAGTGAAGAGTGGGGGGAGGGGAACAGAGCCAAAACCAGTGATTAGAGGAGAGAGAGAGAGAGAGAGAGAGAGAGAGAGAACGAAGAAAACGAGAAAACGAGAAAACCGAGAAAACGAAGAAAAACGAGAGAACGAGAGAACGAGAAAACGAAAGAACGAAGAAGAAACGAGAGAGAACGAGAAGAGAATGAGAAGAGAACGAGAGAACGAGAGAGAGTGAAGAACGAGAGAGAAGAGAGAGAGGGAGAGAGAGAGAGAGTGGAGAGGGAACACAGAGCCAAACCAGTGTTAAGAGGAGAGAGAGAGAAACACAGAGCCAAACCAGTGATTAGGCGAGAGAGAGAGAGAGAGAGAGAGAGAGAGAGAGAGAGAGACACAGAGCCAAACCAGTGTTTAGGGAGAGAGAGAGCGGGGAGAGAGAGAGAGAGAGAGACTGAACGAGAGAAAAGGAGGGGAGAGGGAACAGAGCCAAACCAGTGTTAAGATGAGAGAGAGAGAAACACAGAGCCAAACCTGTGATTAGACGAGAGAGAGAGAGAGAGAGAGAGAGACAGAGCCAAACCAGTGTTCAGAGGGAGAGGGAGAGTGGGGGGAGAGAGAGAGGGGCAGGGGGAGGGAAAACACAGAGCCAAACCAGTGTTTAGAGGGAGAGAGCGAGTGGGGGAGAGGGAAACAGAGCCAAACCAGTGTTTAGAGGAGAGAGAGAGAATGAGAGAGAGAACGAGAGAGAGAGTGAGTGAACGAGAGAAAAGAACGGAGAGAGAGAGAGAGAACGAGAGAGAGAGAGAGTGGGAGAGGGGAACAGAGCCAAACCAGTGTTAAGAGGAGAGAGAGAGAAACACAGAGCCAAACCAGTGATTAGGCGAGAGAGAGAGAGAGAGAGAGAGAGAGAGAGAGAGAGAGAGAAAGAAAGAGAGACACACAGAGCCAAACCAGTGTTTAGAGGGAGAGAGAGTGGGGGAGAGAGAGAAGAGAGGGGGGTGGGGGAGAGGCAAACAGAGCCAAACCAGTGTTTAGAGGAGAGAGAATGAGAGAAAGAACGAGAGAGTGAGTGAACGAGAGAGAGAGACGAGAGAGAGAGAGAGAGAGAGAGAGAGAGAGACAAAACCAGTGTTTAAGAGTAGAAGAGAAGTGGGGGAGAGAGAGGGGGCAGGGGAGGGAAACACAGAGCCAAACCAGTGTTTAGAGGAGAGAGAGAGATAGAGGGGCAATGTTCTCTTCCTTTGTTAGAGATGGAATCCCCAGCAGGAAACCGCGCCACTGTCCCCACCAGCAGTACATATCATGCTGTTCTGATGTGATGCAGTGGTGTCAGAGAGGAAAACTGTGTTCTTGTTTGCAGTAACTTCTTTGTTGTTGTAATATCACAAACGGACGTGGCAGTTTGACCATTAAAGTTCGCTTTAAGGATTACTTGTGTGTATGGAAATGAATAACAGATAGGGGGATGAATGAAGGGGAGGGATGGATGGAGGATAAGAGAAGAAAGAGAGACAGGTAGAGGTTAAAAGAGAGCGAGAGGGAGAGAGTAGACTAGAGAGTTGAAAAAGAGCGATAGGGAGAAAAGAGTAGAGGAGAGTTGAAAAGAGGGGGAGAAAGAGAGTAGAAGAGAGTTGAAAAGAGTCAGAGGGAGAGAGTAGAAGAGAGTTGAAAAGAGGAGAGAGTAGAAGAGAGTTGAAAAGAGCGAGGGGAGAGAGAGTAGGAGAGTTGAAAAGAGGGAGAGAGTGTAGAACAGAGTTGAAAAGAGAGGGAGAGAGTAGAAGAGAGTTGAAAAGAGAGGGAGAGGGAGAGAGTAGAAGTTGAAAAGAGAGCGAGAGGGAGAGAGAGTAGAAGAGTTCAAAAGAGAGCGAGAGAGAGAGAGTAGAAGAGAGTTGAAAAAGATGGGCGAGTAGATGAGAGAGTAGAAGAGAGTTGAAAAGAGGCAGAGAGAGAGAATAGAAGAGAGCTGAAAGAGAGCCAGAGAGAGAGAGAGTAGAAGAGAGTTAAAAAGAGAGCGAGAGGGAGAAGAGTAATTTTAAAATTTTTTATTGTTTATTTCACTTTATATATTATCTACCTTACTTGCTTTGGCAATGTTAACACATGTTTCCTATGCCAATAAAGCCCTTGAATTGAATTGAATTGAGTAGAAGAGAGTTGAAAAGAGAGCGAGAGAGTAGAAGAGAGTTGAAAAGAGAGGGAGAGAGAGTAGAAGAGAGAGTTGAAAAGAGAGGGAGAGGAGAGTAGAAGAGAGTTGAAAAGAGAGAGAGAGAGTAGAAGAGAGTTGAAAAAGAGAGCGAGAGGGAGAGGGAGAGAGAGTGAAGAGAGTTCAAAAGAGAGAGAGTAGAAGAGAGTTGAAAAGAGAGCGAGAGGGAGAGAGTAGAAGAGAGTTGAAAAGAGGGAGAGAGTAGAAGAGAGTAGAAGAGAGTTGAAAAGAGAGGGAGAGAGAGAGAAATAGAAGAGAGTTGAAAAGAGAGCGAGAGAGAGAGAGAGAGTAGAAAAGAAAAGAGCGAGAGGAGAGAAAGAGTAGAAGAGTTGAAAAGAGAGGGAGAGTAGAAGTCAAGTTAATTAAGAACAAATTCTAATTTACAACGACGCCCTACCCCGGCTGTAGTGGCTTCCTTTGCCTTTACCATAGCCACTGCCCAAGCCTGAAGCTTGATGGATGTATGGTCAAAAACTATACCGCTCCCATCTAAAGGACTCCCTCCCGAAGGCCCAACTTCCTGCCTTTATCCTAACACACTTACCACAATACAATGAATAGGCAAGAGGGGGGACAAAACTGAGTTACACAAACAACAAATGAATATCTCAAATCAGGTAAATATAAATCATAATGGTACGTACCTAATATTTCATCATTTACATTAGTATTTAATATATTTACACAAATATACATGGAGCTCCATATGTTCAGTCTTTACGCAAATATGTCCAAATCGGCTCTAACACCGGCCAAACCCTAACCTGGACGACGCTGGGTTAATAGTCCGCCCTATGGGACTCCCCAATCACGGCCGGTTATGATACAGCCTGGAATGAACCAGGGTCTGTAGTGGCACCTCTAGCACTGCGATGCAGTGTCTTAGATGCCTGCTCCACTCGAAAGCCCGGAGGACTCTGGATAAGAGTGTCTGATCAATGACGATGTAAAAATACAGAGAGGTAGGTAGAGAGAGAGATGGATATAAGGAAAGAGACCGCAGCCAAAAGCTGGAGGGGGCAGAGAGAGAGTCAGTCAGACTGGGTGTCCTGGGTGGCGTGTGTGTGTGTGTTGGTGTAATCAGCACCAGGCAGCTAGTCTAGTCTAACAGCCCAGTCTAACAGTCCAGTCTAACAACCCAGTCAAACAGTCCAGTCTAACAACCCAGTCTAACAGTCCAGTCTAACAGTCCAGTCTAACTGTCCAGTATGACAGACCAGTCTAACTGTCCAGTATGACAGACCAGTCTAACAGACCAGTCTAAAAGTCCAGTCTAACAACCCAGTCTAACAGTCCAGTCTGACAGTCCAGTCTAACAGTCCAGTCTAACAGTCCAGTCTAACAGTCCAGTCTGACAGTCCAGTCTGACAGACCAGTCTAACTGTCCAGTATGACAGACCAGTCTAACAGACCAGTCTAAAAGTCCAGTCTAACAGTCCAGTCTGACAGTCCAGTCTGACAGTCCAGTCTAACAGTCCAGTCTAACAGTCCAGTCTAACAGTCCAGTCTGACAGTCCAGTCTGACAGTCCAGTCTAACAACCCAGTCTAACAACCCAGTCTAACAACCCAGTCTAAAGTCCAGTCTGACAGTCCAGTCTGACAGTCCAGTCTAACAGTCCAGTCTAACAGTCCAGTCTGACAGTCCAGTCTAACAGTCCAGTGCTGAGAGTCCAGTCTAGGTGTCAGTCTAACAGTCCAGTGCTGAGAGTCCAGTCTAAAAGTCCAGTCTGACAGTCCAGTCTGACAGTCCAGTCTGACAGTCCAGTCTGCCAGTCCAGTGCTGACAGTCCAGTGCTGACAGTCCAGTGCTGAGAGTCCAGTCTAAAAGTCCAGTCTAAAAGTCCAGTCTAACAGTCCAGTCTAACAGTCCAGTCTGACAGTCCAGTGCTGACAGTCCAGTGCTGAGAGTCCAGTCCAACAGTCCAGTCCAACAGTCCAGTCTAACAGTCCAGTCTAACAGTCCAGTGCTGACAGTCCAGTGCTGACAGTCCAGTGCTGACAGTCCAGTGCTGACAGTCCAGTCTAAAAGTCCAGTCTAACAGTCCAGTCTAACAGTCCAGTCTAACAGTCCAGTCTAACAGTCCAGTCTAACAGTCCAGTCTGACAGTCCAGTGCTGACAGTCCAGTGCTGACAGTCCAGTGCTGAGAGTCCAGTCCAACAGTCCAGTCTAACAGTCCAGTCTAACAGTCCAGTCTAACAGTCCAGTGCTAAGGCTGCTGGAGCCGGACCAATAGAGCAGCATTAACATAAAGGCCTGGGATTATCTGACCAAACTGCCAACCGGCTGCAACAAGCTGATAACCACACAGTGCCCGGATGGTAGCGTGCACGCGCACACACACACGCACGGCAGGATCTACCAATGCACACACATACGGTACACATTAGGTACACACACACACACACTGCTAAACACAGACACATCCAGGTTTTTCAAGAATGTATATTAGAAAAATGTATGATTTTATTTACATCTCTTATCAGGAAACAATTATTTGATGGATGTAAAATAATAGGCAATTAAAAAACAATGTGGTTACATTGAGTGATATCACGTTTGATAACTGATATTTCATTTGACCATACAGAAATGTGTGTGTACTGTGTGTGTGTGTGTATACTGTAAAGACCGATGCTGGAGACAAGAAGCAAGTAGAGGGAGTGAACATTTAATGGAAAACGGACAAAAAACAAACAAGAACAGTGTCTGGACAGGGAGAACAAAACGACATGAAGACAATAATGCTGACATGGGGAACCAACTGAGGACCAGACAGATATAGAGGCGCAATCAACAAAGTAATGGAGTCCAGGTGAGTCCAATGAGCGCTGATGCGCGTAATGATTGTGACAGGTGTCCGTAATGAAGGGCCCTCGAGCGCCAGAGAGGAGAAGCGGGAGCAGGCATGCGTGCATTTGGAAAGTATTGAGACTCCTTGACTTTTTCCCCCAAAAATTGTTACAGCCTTGTTCTAAAATGTATAAAATATTTTTTCCTCATCAATCTACACACGATAACCCATAATGACAAAGTGAAAATAGTTTTTCATTTTTTTTTTGCAAATGTATTAATAAAAAACAGAAATACCTTATTTACATAAGTATTCAGACCCTTTTCTATGAGACTCGAAATTGAGCTCAGGTGCATCCTGTTTCCATTGATCATCCTTGAGATGTTTCTACAACTTGATTGGAGTCCACCTGCGGTACATTCTATTGATTGGACATGATTTAGAAAGGCACACACATGTCTATATAAGGTCTCACAGGTGACCGTGCATGTCAGCGCAAAATCCAAGCCATGAGGTCGAAGGAATTGTCCATAGAGCTCAGAGACAGGATTGTGTCGAGGCACAAATCTGGGGAAGGGTACCAAAACATTTTTACAGCATTGAAGGTCCTCAAGAACACAGTGGCCTCAATCATTCTTAAGTGGAAGAAGTTTGGAACCACCAAGACTCTTCTTACAGCCGGCCGCCCGGCCAAACTGAGCAATCGGGGGAGAAGGGCCTTGGTCAGGAGGTGACCAAGAACCCGATGGTCACTCAGACAGCGCTCCAAAGTTCCTCTGTGGAGATGGGAGAACCTTCCAGAAGGACAACCATCTCTGCAGCACTCCACCAATCAGGCCTTTTTCCTCAGTAAAAGGCACATGACTGGCCACTTGGAGTTTGCCGAAAGGCATCTAAAGGACTCCAGACCATGAGAAACAAGATTCTCTGGTCTGATGAAATCAAGATGGAACTCTTCAGCCTGAATGCCAAGCGTCACGTCTGGAAGAAACCTGGTACCATCCCTACGGTGAAGCATGGTGGTGGCAGCATCATGCTGTGGGAATGTTTTTCAGCAGCACGGACTGGGAGACTAGTCAGGATCAAGTAAAAGATAAACGGAGCCAAGTATAGAGAGATCCTTGTTGAAAACCTGCTCGAGAGAGCTCAGGACCTCAGACTAGGGCGAAAGTTCACCTTCCAAAAGGACAGCGACCCTAAGAACACAGGCCAGACAACGCAAGAGTGGCTTCAGGACAAGTCTCTGTTTTTTTTAAAATTTGCAAACATTTCTAAAAAGCATTTTTGTTTTTGTCATTATGGGGTATTGTGTATAGATTGATAAGGGTGAGAAATAAAATCTATTTTAGAATAAGGCTGCCACATAACAAAATGTGGAACGAGTAAAGGGGTCTGAATACTTTCCCGAATGCACTGAACGTGTATATATTGTGTGTCTCTGTGTGTATGTGTTCCATGTGTGAACCTGGAGAACGATCTGTGTGTACCTGGAAAACGATCTGTGTGAACCTGGAGAATGATTTGTGTGAACCCGGAGAATGATCTGTGTGAACCCGGAGAATGATCTGTGTGAACCTGGAGAATGATTTGTGTGAACCCAGAGAATGATCTGTGTGTACCTGGAGAATGATGCTGCCGTAGGCATTCTTCAGCATGGTGACTACATCCCCATGGGACAGGCCTTCCAGAGACTGGGAGTTGATACTCACGATCCTATCACCCACCTGGAGGAAGGGAGGAAAGAAGGAAGGAAGGGGAGAGAGAGGAGAGAGAGAGAGACAGAGAGAGAGAGACAGAGAGAGACAGAGACACACAAGCACACGCCAGGGTGAGCCATCACAGACAGTAAGGGGATTCTAAGACACTGGGCGTTCTCTCGCACACTCACACACACACGCACACACACATACGTACCTTGAGCCGGTGTGTCTTGGCTGCCACCCCGTTGGCCTGGATCATGGCCAGGAAGATGGGGATATCCCCCAGAGGACTGTCCTTCCCCCCAGCTATACTGATCCCCAACGCATCAGTAGGACCCTGAGAGATATCGTCAATGCTATTATCATTATTAATAATAAACTGGTATAGAAGAGGATATTGTGATTGTCGTCATCATTTTCATGACAATAAAGAAAGCTTCTAGAGTTGAATTGGCAGAGTATACAGTATAGTCTATAGATATAAATGTGCATATTATGAGCAGTTTAAACCCACTAAACATAACTGGAGACAGCTCAACTCACCCTTGTGATCTCCACAGTGCGTATCACTGTTTCTGCAGCTACGACAAACCCAGAAAGGGAAAAAGATGAGGACGGGAAACTAACTGTGTGTAATTCCAGCATCGGGCAGTTTCTGAACCTTTTCCTACAGTTACACTCTCTGTGGAAATGGTCCTACTCTCTGTGGAAAGGGTCTGGTCCTAATCTCTGTGGAAAGGGTCTGGTCCTACTCTCTGTGGAAAGGGACTGGTCCTACTCTCTGTGGAAAGGGTCCTACTCTTTGTGGAAAGGGTCTGGTCCTACTCTCTGTGGAAAGGGACTGGTCCTACTCTCTGTGGAAAGGGACTGGTCCTACTCTCTGTGGAAAGGGTCTGGTCCTAATCTCTGTGGAAAGGGTCTGGTCCTACTCTCTGTGGAAAGGGTCTGGTCCTACTCTCTGTGGAAAGGGTCTGGTCCTACTCTCTGTGGAAAGGGTCTGGTCCTACTCTCTGTGGAAAGGGTCTGGTCCTACTCTCTGTGGAAAGGGGCTGGTCCTACTCTCTGTGGAAAGGGACTGGTCCTACTCTCTAAGGAAAGGGACTGGTCCTACTCTCTGTGGAAAGGGTCCTACTCTCTGTGGAAAGGCACTGGTCCTACTCTCTGTGGAAAGGGTCTTGTCCTACTCTCTGTGGAAAGGGTCTGGTCCTACTCTCTGTGGAAAGGGTCTGGTCCTACTCTCTAAGGAAAGGGACTGGTCCTACTCTCTGTGGAAAGGGTCCTACTCTCTGTGGAAAGGCACTGGTCCTACTCTCTGTGGAAAGGGTCTTGTCCTACTCTCTGTGGAAAGGGTCTGGTCCTACTCTCTGTGGAAAGGGACTGGTCCTACTCTCTGTGGAAAGGGTCCTACTCTCTGTGGAAAGGCACTGGTCCTACTCTCTGTGGAAAGGGACTGGTCCTACTCTCTGTGGAAAGGGTCTGGTCCTACTCTCTCAGAGGAAAGGGACTGGTCCTACTCTCTGTGGAAAGGGTCCTACTCTCGGTGGAAAGGGTCTGGTCCTACTCTCTGTGGAAAGGGACTGGTCCTACTCTCTGTGGAAAGGGTCTGGTCCTACTCTCTGTGGAAAGGGTCTGGTTCTACTCTCTGTGGAAAGGGTCACACTCTCTGTGGAAAGGGTCTGGTCCTACTCTCTGTGGAAAGGGTCACACTCTCTGTGGAAAGAGTCTGGTCCTACACTCTGTGGAAAGGGACTGGTCCTACTCTCTGTGGAAAGGGACTGGTCCTACTCTCTGTGGAAAGGGTCCTACTCTTTGTGGAAAGGGTCTGGTCCTACACTCTGTGGAAAGGGTCTGGTCCTACTCTCTGTGGAAAGGGTCTGGTCCTACTCTCTGTGGAAAGGGTCTGGTCCTACTCTCTGTGGAAAGGGTCACACTCTCTGTGGAAAGGGTCTGGTCCTACACTCTGTGGAAAGGGACTGGTCCTACTCTCTGTGGAAAGGGTCTGGTCCTACTCTCTGTGGAAAGGGTTCTACTCTCGGTGGAAAGGGTCTGGTCCTACTCTCTGTGGAAAGGGTCTGGTCCTACTCTCTGTGGAAAGGGTCTGGTCCTACTCTCTGTGGAAAGGGTCTGGTCCTAATCTCTGTGGAAAGGGTTCTACTCTCGGTGGAAAGGGTCTGGTCCTACTCTCTGTGGAAAGGGTCTGGTCCTACTCTCTGTGGAAAGGGTCTGGTCCTAACTCTCTGTGGAAAGGGTCTGGTCCTACTCTCTGTGGAAAGGGTCTGGTCCTACTCTCTGTGGAAAGGGTCACACTCTCTGTGGAAAGGGTCTGGTCCTACTCTCTGTGGAAAGGGACTGGTCCTACTCTCGGTGGAAAGGGTCTGGTCCTAATCTCTGTGGAAAGGGTCTGGTCCTACTCTCTGTGGAAAGGGTCTGGTCCTACTCTCTGTGGAAAGGGTCTGGTCCTACTCTCTGTGGAAAGGGTCTGGTCCTACTCTCTGTGGAAAGGGTCCTACTCTCGGTGGAAAGGGTCTGGTCCTAATCTCTGTGGAAAGGGTTCTACTCTGTGGAAAGGGTCTGGTCCTACTCTCTGTGGAAAGGGTCCCTACTCTCTGTGGAAAGGGACTGGTCCTACCCTCTGTGGAAAGTGACTGGTCCTACTCTCGGTGGAAAGGGTCTGGTCCTACTCTCTAAGGAAAGGGACTGGTCCTACTCTCGGTGGAAAGGGTCCTACTCTCTGTGGAAAGGGTCTGGTCCTACTCTCGGTGGAAAGGGTCTGGTCCTACTCTCTGTGGAAAGGGACTGGTCCTACTCTCGGTGGAAAGGGTCTGGTCCTACTCTCTAAGGAAAGGGACTGGTCCTACTCTCGGTGGAAAGGGACTGGTCCTACTCTCGGTGGAAAGGGACTGGTCCTACTCTCTAAGGAAAGGGTCTGGTCCTACTCTCTGTGGAAAGGGTCTGGTCCTACTCTCTGTGGAAAGGGTCTTGTCCTACTCTCTGTGGAAAGGGTCTGGTCCTACTCTCTGTGGAAAGGGTCTGGTCCTACTCTCTGAGGAAAGGGTCTGGTCCTACTCTCTGTGGAAAGGGTCTGGTCCTACTCTCTGTGGAAAGGGACTGGTCCTACTCTCTAAGGAAAGGGACTGGTGCTACTTTACCTGCGCTTTGTGATGATGTCATGCCCACTGTCATTGGCTTCCTGACGTTATTGAGGAGCTGAGAGGTGGAAGGGGTGGAGTTTAGCGGGGGTGGGGGCGTGACGATTGTGCTGTTGGCACTCACGTGACTCATCTGCTGGAGAGAGGGAGGGAACAGAGCTATGATCCAGTCAGGAGAAACACACACACACTGAGGCATGCTGCCCGGTGGCGGTAACTGAGGCATGCTGCCCGGTGGCTGAGTGACATACAGGTGACACCAGAAGAAGCCTGCTAAACAACCATCAGATGGCCATTTTGGCTTCCATGCACGTGATGAATGGAGAGAATGAGGAGAGACAGGGGCATTAATGACACAGCAGCCAGGGTCAGTCGATGACTGAGCTTATGCATGCAAGCGCCCGGGCAGCGGGGTGACAACGGGCGGGCACGCACGCACGCACACACACACACACACACACCTGGCTTCCCTGGGAGGGACGTCTGGAAGAGAGCCAGGAGGCAGCCTTCAGTCGGCCCAGCTCCAGGAGCACCACCCCCTGGCACACTGCAGAGGCACAGGTAGGCACAGGTAGCACCAGACCAGAGCAGCTAGGGACTGGCCTTACAGTGTTCACTTCCAATTGCAACCTGGTAGGAGCTCCACTTCCATGTTTAATACTGAGGACAAAACTTTGCACTTCAACCTGACAGGATCTCCATATCATATAGTGCGTCCTAAATGGTAACCTACTCCCTACAAGTCCTAAATGGTAACCTACTCCCTACAAGTCCTAAATGGTAACCTACTCCCTACAAGTCCTAAATGGTAACCTACTCCCTACAAGTCCTAAATGGTAACCTACTCCCTACAAGTCCTAAATGATAACCTACTCCCTACAAGTCCTAAATGGTAACCTACTCCCTACAAGTCCTAAATGATAACCTACTCCCTACAAGTCCTAAATGGTAACCTACTCCCTACAAGTCCTAAATGGTAACCTACTCCCTACAAGTCCTAAATGGTAACCTACTCCCTACAAGTCCTAAATGATAACCTACTCATTACAAGTCCTAAATGGTAACCTACTGCCTACAAGTCCTAAATGGTAACCTACTCCCTACAAGTCCTAAATGGTAACCTACTCCCTACAAGTCCTAAATGGTAACCTACTCCCTACAAGTCCTAAATGATAACCTACTCCCTACAAGTCCTGTGTGGCTCAGTCGGTAGAGCATGGCGCTTGGTAACGCCAAGCTGCCGTGGGTTCGACTCCCGCTGGGACCACCCATATGTAAAAGTAGGCCCTAGCCGACTTGTAAGTCGCTTGGACAAAGCGTCTGCTAAATGGGATATATATATATATATATATATATACAGTGCTGAGGTATATGTAACACTTTATCC
>NW_027014220.1:0-14008 GCF_036934945.1 Oncorhynchus masou masou
GGTGAGAGATGAAGAGAAAGGAGTGAGAGATGAAAAGAGAGGAGTGAGAGATGAAGAGAAAGGAGTGAGAGATGAAGAGAAAGGAGTGAGAGATGAAGAGAAAGGAGTGAGAGATGAAGAGAAAGGAGTGAGAGATGAAAAAGAAAGGAGTGAGAGATGAAAAGAGAAAGGAGTGAGAGATGAAGAGAAAGGAGTGAGAGATTGAAAAGAAAGGAGTGAGAGATGAAAAGAGAAAGGGGTGAGAGATGAAAAAGAAAGGAGTGAGAGATGAAAATAGAAAGGGTGAGAGATGAAAAAGAAAGGAGTGAGAGATGAAAAGAGAAAGGGGTGAGAGATGAAAAGAGAAATGAGTGAGAGATGAAGAGACAGGAGTGAGAGATGAGGAGAAAGGAGTGAGAGATGAAAATAGAAAGTGGTGAGAGATGAAAAGAGAAAGGAGTGAGAGATGAAGAAACAGGAGTGAGAGGATGAGAGATGAAAGAGAAAGGAGTGAGAGATGAAAAGAGTGAGAGGATGAGACATGAAGAAGAAAGGAGTGAGAGATGAAAAGAGAGAGGAGGAGAGGATGAGAGATGAAAAGAGAAAGGAGTGAGAGGATGAGAGATGAAAAGAGAAAGGAGTGAGAGATGAAAGAGAAAGGAGTGAGAGATGAAAAGAGAAAGGAGTGAGAGATGAAAATAGAAAGGGGTGAGAGATGAAAAGAGAAAGGAGTGAGAGATGAAAAGGGAAAGGGGTGAGAGATGAAAATAGAAAGGGGTGAGAGATGAAAAGAGAAAGGGAGAGAGAGATGAAAAGAGAAAGGTGGTGAAAGAGATGAAAAAGAGAAAGGGGTGAGAGATGAAAAGAGAAAGGAGTGAGAGATGAAGAGACAGGAGTGAGAGATGGAAAGAGACAGGAGTGAGAGATGAGGAGAAAGGAGTGAGAGATGAAAAGAGAAAGGAGTGAGAGATGAAGAGACAGGAGTGAGAGATGAAAAGAGAAAGGGGTGAGAGATAAAAAGAGAAAGGAGTGAGAGGATGAGAGATGAAAAGAGAAAGGAGTGAGAGGATGAGAGATGGAAAAGAGAAAGGGGTGAGAGATGAAAAAGAAAGGGGAGGGAGGAGATGAAAAGAGAAAGGAGTGAGAGATGAAAAGAGAAAGGAGTGAGAGATGAAAAGAGAAAGGAGTGAGAGGATGAGAGATGAAAAGAGAAAGGAGTGAGAGGATGAGAGATGAAAGAGAAAGGGGTGAGAGATGAAAAAGAAAGGAGTGAGAGATGACAAGAGAAAGGGGTGAGAGATGAAAGAGAAAGGGGTGAGAGATGAAAAGAGAAAGGGGTGAGAGATGAAAAGAGAAAGGAGTGAGAGATTGAAAAGAGAAAGGAGTGAGAGATGAAAAGAGAAAGGAGTGAGAGATGAAAAGAGAAAGGAGTGAGAGATGAAGAGAAAGGAGTGAGAGATGAAAAAGAAAGGAGTGAGAGATGAAAAGAGAAAGGAGTGAGAGATGAAGAGAAAGGAGTGAGAGATGAAAAGAGAAAGGAGTGAGAGATGAAAAGAGAAAGGGTGAGAGATGAAAGAAAGGAGTGAGAGATGAAAATAGAAAGGGGTGAGAGATGAAAAGAAAGGAGTGAGAGATGAAAATAGAAAGGGGTGAGAGATGAAAAAAGAAAGGAGTGAGAGATGAAAAGAGAAAGGGTGAGAGATTAAAATAGAAAGGAGTGAGAGATGAAAAGAGAAATGAGTGAGAGATGAAGAGACAGGAGTGAGAGATGAGGAGAAAGGAGTGAGAGATGAAAATAGAAAGTGGTGAGAGATGAAAAGAGAAAGGAGTGAGAGATGAAGAAACAGGAGTGAGAGGATGAGAGATGAAAAGAGAAAGGAGTGAGAGATGAAAAGAGAAAGGGTGAGAGATGAAAAGAGAAAGGAGTGAGAGGATGAGAGATGAAAAGAGAAAGGAGTGAGAGGATGAGAGATGAAAAGAGAAAGGAGTGAGAGATGAAAAAGAAAGGAGAGAGAAAGGAGTGAGAGGATGAGAGATGAAAGAGAGAAAGGAGAGAGATGAGAGATGAAAGAGAAAGGAGTGAGAGGATGAGAGATGAAAAGAGAAAGGAGTGAGAGATGAAAAAGAAAGGAGTGAGAGATGAAAAGAGAAAGGGGTGAGAGATGAAAATAGAAAGGGGTGAGAGATGAAAAGAGAAAGGAGTGAGAGATGAAAAGGGAAAGGGGTGAGAGATGAAAAGAGAAAGGGGTGAGAGATGAAAAGAGAAAGGCGTGAGAGATGAAGAGACAGGAGTGAGAGATGAAAAGAGAAAGGAGTGAGAGATGAAGAGACAGGAGTGAGAGATGAAAAGAGAAAGGGGTGAGAGATAAAAAGAGAAAGGAGTGAGAGGATGAGAGATGAAAAGAGAAAGGAGTGAGAGGATGAGAGATGGAAAGAGAAAGGGGTGAGAGATGAAAAAGAAAGGAGTGAGAGATGAAAAGAGAAAGGGGTGAGAGATGAAAAGAGAAAGGAGTGAGAGATGAAAAGAGAAAGGGGTGAGAGATGAAAGAGAAAGGAGTGAGAGATAAAAGGGAAAGGGTGAGAGATGAAAAGAAAGGGGTGAGAGATGAAAGAGAGGAGTGAGAGGAGTGAGAGATGAAAAGAGACAGGAGTGAGAGATGAGGAGAAAGGAGTGAGAGATGAAAGAGAAAGGAGTGAGAGATGAAGATACAGGAGTGAGAGATGAAGAGAAAGGAGTGAGAGATGAAAAGAGAAAGGAGTGAGAGGATGAGAGATGAAAAGAGAAAGGAGGAGAGGATGAGAGATGGAAAGAGAAAGGGGTGAGAGATGAAAAAGAAAGGAGTGAGAGATGAAAAGAGAAAGGGTTGAGAGATGAAAAGAGAAAGGAGTGAGAGATGAAAAGAAAGAGGTGAGAGATGAAAAGAGAAAGGGTGAGAGATGAAAAGAGAAAGGAGTGAGAGATGAAGAGACAGGAGTGAGAGATGGGGAGAAAGGAGTGAGACATGAAAAGAGAAAGGCGTGAGAGATGAAGAGACAGGAGTGAGAGATGAAAAGAGACAGGAGTGAGAGATGAGGAGAAAGGAGTGAGAGATGAAAAGAGAAAGGAGTGAGAGATGAAGATACAGGAGTGAGAGATGAGGAGAAAGGAGTGAGAGATAAAAAGAGAAAGGAGTGAGAGGATGAGAGATGAAAATAGAAAGGACTGAGAGATGAAAGGAGAAGGGGGTGAGAGATGAAAAGAGAAAGGAGTGAGAGGATGAGAGATGAAAAGAGAAAGGAGTGAGAGGATGAGAGATGGAAAGAGAAAGGGGTGAGAGATGAAAAGAGAAAGGGGTGAGAGATGAAAAGAGAAAGGGGTGAGAGATGAAAAGAGAAAGGAGTGAGAGATGAAAGGGGTGAGAGATGAAAAGAAAGGAGTGAGAGATGAAAAGAGAAAGGAGTGAGAGATGAAGAGAAATGAGTGAGAGATGAAAAGAAAGGAGTGAGAGATGAAAAGAGAAAGGAGTGAGAGGTGAAGAGAAAGGAGTGAGAGATGAAAAAGAAAGGAGTGAGAGATGAAAAGAGAAAGGGGTGAGAGATGAAAAGAGAAAGGAGTGAGAGATGAAAAAGAAAGGAGTGAGAGATGAAAAGAGAAAGGAGTGAGAGGTGAAGAGAAATGAGTGAGAGATGAAAAGAGAAAGGAGTGAGAGATGAAAAAGAAAGGAGTGAGAGATGAAAAGAGAAAGGGGTGAGAGATGAAAAGAGAAAGGGGTGAGAGATGAAAAGAGAAAGGAGTGATGAGAGATGAAAAGAGAAAGGAGTGAGAGGATGAGAGATGAAGAGAAAGGGGTGAGAGATGAAAGAGAAAGGAGTGAGAGATGAAAAAGAAAGGAGTGAGAGATGAAAGGAGAAAGGGGTGAGAGATGAAAAGAGAAAGGAGTGAGAGATGAAGAGAGAAAGGAGTGAGAGATGAAAAGAGAAAGGAGTGAGAGATGAAAAAGAAAGGAGTGAGAGATGACAAGAGAAAGGGGTGAGAGATGAAAGAGAAAGAGTGAGAGGATGAGAGATGAAAAGAGAAAGGAGTGAGAGGATGAGAGATGAAAAGAGAAAGGAGTGAGAGATGAAGAGAAAGGAGTGAGAGATTAAAAGAGAAAGGAGTGAGAGATGAAAAGAGAAAGGGGTGAGAGATGAAAAAGAAAGGAGTGAGAGATGAAAATAGAAAGGGGTGAGAGATGAAAAAGAAAGGAGTGAGAGATGAAAATAGAAAGGGGTGAGAGATGAAAAAGAAAGGAGTGAGAGATGAAAAGAGAAAGGGGTGAGAGATTAAAATAGAAAGGGGTGAGAGATGAAAAGAGAAATGATTGAGAGATGAAGAGACAGGAGTGAGAGATGAGGAGAAAGGAGTGAGAGATGAAAATAGAAAGTGGTGAGAGATGAAAAGAGAAAGGAGTGAGAGATGAAGAAACAGGAGTGAGAGGATGAGAGATGAAAAGAGAAAGGAGTGAGAGATGAAAAGAGAAAGGAGTGAGAGGATGAGACAGAAAAAGAAAGGAGTGAGAGATGAAAAGAGAAAGGAGTGAGAGGATGAGAGATGGAAAAGAAAGGTGAGAGATGAAAGGAAAGGGGTGAGAGATGAAAAGAGAAAGGAGTGAGAGGATGAGAGATGAAAAAGAAAGGAGTGAGAGGATGAGAGATGAAAAGAGAAAGAGTGAGAGATGAAAAAGAAAGGAGTGAGAGATGAAAAGAGAAAGGAGTGAGAGGTGAAGAGAAAGGAGTGAGAGATGAAAAGAGAAAGGAGTGAGAGATGAAAAAGAAAGGAGTGAGAGATGAAAAGAGAAAGGAGTGAGAGATGAAAAGAGAAAGGGGTGAGAGATGAAAAGAGAAAGGGGTAAGAGATGAAAAGAGAAAGGAGTGAGAGATGAAGAGAAAGGAGTGAGAGATGAAAAAGAAAGGAGTGAGAGATGAAAAGAGAAAGGAGTGAGAGATGAAGAGAAAGGAGTGAGAGATTAAAAGAGAAAGGAGTGAGAGATGAAAAGAGAAAGGGGTCGCCACACACTGTCGTTTCATTTACACTCGTGTTCATGAAAGGTGAGAGATGAAAAGAAAGGAGTGAGAGATGAAAATAGAAAGGGTGGAGAGATGAAAAAAGAAAGGAGGAGAGATGAAAGAGAAAGGGGTGAGAGATTAATGAAAGGGGGTGAGGATGAAAGAGAAATGATTGAGAGATGAAGAGACAGGAGTGAGAGATGAGGAGAAAGGAGGAGAGATGAATAAGTGAGAGGATGAAAAGAGAAAGGGAGAGTGAGAGATGAAGAAACAGGAGTGAGAGGATGAGAGATGAAAGAGAAAGGAGGGAGAGATGAAAAAAGAAAGGAGGAGAGATGAAAAGAGAAAAGAGTGAGAGGGATGAGACATGAAAAAGAAAGGAGTGAGAGATGAAAAGAGAAAGGAGTGAGAGGATGAGATGAAAGAAAGGAGTGAGGATGAGAGATGAAAGAGAAAAAGGAGTGAGAGATGAAAAAGAAAGGAGTGAGAGATGAAAAAGAAGAGGGTGAGAAATGAAAATAGAAAGGGGTGAGATGAAAAGAGAAAGTGAGAGATGAAAAGGGAAAGGTGTGAGAGATGAAAAAGAGAAAGGGTGAGAGATGAAAAGAGAAAGGCGGAGAGATGAAGACAGGAGTGAGAGATGAAAAGAGACAGGAGTGAGAGATGAGGAGAAAGGAGTGAGAGATGAAAGAAAGGAGTGAGAGATGAAGAGACAGGAGTGAGAGATGAAAAAGAGAAAGGGTGAGATAAAAAAAAGAGAAAGAGGAGAGGATGAGAGATGAAAAGAGAAAGTGGAGTGAGAGGATGAGAGATGGAAAGAAAGGGGGTGAGAGATGAAAAGAAAGGAGTGAGGAGATGAAAAGAGAAAGGGTTGAGAGATGAAAAGAGAAAGGAGTGAGAGATGAAAAGAAGAGGGTGAGAGATGAAGAGAAAGGAGTGAGAGATGAAAAGAGAAAGGGGTGAGAGATGAAAGAAAGGAGTGAGAGATGAAGAGACAGGAGTGAGAGATGGGGAGAAGGGTGAGACATGAAAAGAAAGGCGTGAGAGATGAAGAGAGGGTAAGAGATGAAAAGAGACAGGAGTGAGAGATGAGGAGAAAAGAGGAGTGAGGAGATGAAAGAGAAAGGTGAGAGATGAAGATACAGGGAGTGAGAGATGAGGAGAAAGGAGTGAGATAAAAAAGAAAGGAGTGAGAGGATGAGATGAAAATAGAAAGGACTGAGAGATGAAAGGAGAAGGGGGTGAGAGATGAAAAAGAGAAAGGAGTGAGAGAGGGGATGAGAGATGAAAAGAGAAAGGAGTGAGAGGATGAGATGGAAAAGAGAAAGGGGTGAGAGATGAAAAGAGAAAGGGGTGAGAGATGAAAAGAAAGGGGTGAGAGAGATGAAAGAAAGGAGTGAGAGATGAAAGGGGTGAGATGAAAAGAAAGGAGTGAGAGATGAAAAGAGAAAGGAGTGAGAGATGAAGAGAAAGGAGTGAGAGATGAAAAGAGAAAGGAGTGAGAGATGAAAAGAGAAAGGAGTGAGAGGTGAAGAGAAAGGAGTGAGAGATGAAAAGAGAAAGGAGTGAGAGATGAAAAGAGAAAGGAGTGAGAGATGAAGAGAAATGAGTGAGAGATGAAAAAGAAAGGAGTGAGAGATGAAAAGAGAAAGGAGTGAGAGGTGAAGAGAAAGGAGTGAGAGATGAAAAGAGAAAGCAGTGAGAGATGAAAAAGAAAGGAGTGAGAGATGAAAAGAGAAAGGGGTGAGAGATGAAAAGAGAAAGGGGTGAGAGATAAAAAGAGAAAGGAGTGAGAGGATGAGAGATGAAAAGAGAAAGGAGTGAGAGGATGAGAGATGGAAAGAGAAAGGGGTGAGAGATGAAAAAGAAAGGAGTGAGAGGAGTGAGATGAAAAAGAAAGGAGTGAGAGATGAAAGGAGAAAGGGGTGAGAGATGAAAAGAGAAAGGAGTGAGAGGATGAGAGATGAAAAGAGAAAGGAGTGAGAGGATGAGAGATGAAAAGAGAAAGGGGTGAGAGATGAAAAAGAAAGGAGTGAGAGATGACAAGAGAAAGGGGTGAGAGATGAAAAGAGAAAGGGGTGAGAGATGAAAAGAGAAAGGGGTGAGAGATGAAAAGAGAAAGGAGTGAGAGATTAAAAGAGAAAGGAGTGAGAGATGAAAGAGAAAGGGGTAAGAGATGAAAAGAGAAAGGAGTGAGAGGATGAGAGATGAAAAGAGAAAGGAGTGAGAGGATGAGAGATGAAAAGAGAAAGGAGTGAGAGATGAAGAGAAAGGAGTGAGAGATTAAAAGAGAAAGGAGTGAGAGATGAAAAGAGAAAGGGGTGAGAGATGAAAAAGAAAGGAGTGAGAGATGAAAATAGAAAGGGGGTGAGAGATGAAAAAGAAAGGAGTGAGAGATGAAAATAGAAAGGGGTGAGAGATGAAAAAGAAAGGAGTGAGAGATGAAAAGAGAAAGGGTGAGAGATTAAAATAGAAAGGGGTGAGAGATGAAAAGAGAAATGATTGAGAGATGAAGAGACAGGAGTGAGAGATGAGGAGAAAGGAGTGAGAGATGAAAATAGAAAGTGGTGAGAGATGAAAAGAGAAAGGAGTGAGAGATGAAGAAACAGGAGTGAGAGGATGAGAGCTGAAAAGAGAAAGGAGTGAGAGATGAAAAGAGAAAGGAGTGAGAGGATGAGACATGAAAAAGAAAGGGAGTGAGAGATGAAAAGAGAAAGGAGTGAGAGGATGAGAGATGGAAAGAGAAAGGGTGAGAGATGAAAAGAGAAAGGGGTGAGAGATGAAAGAGAGAGGGGTGAGAGATGAAAAGAGAAAGGAGTGAGAGATGAAAGGGGTGAGAGATGAAAAGAAAGGAGTGAGAGATGAAAAGAGAAAGGAGTGAGAGATGAAGAGAAATGAGTGAGAGATGAAAAGAAAGGAGTGAGAGATGAAAAGAGAAAGGAGTGAGAGGTGAAGAGAAAGGAGTGAGAGATGAAAAGAGAAAGCAGTGAGAGATGAAAAAGATAGGAGTGAGAGATGAAAAGAGAAAGGGGTGAGAGATGAAAAGAAAGGAGTGAGATGAAAGAGAAAGGGTGAGAGATGAAAAGAGAAAGGGGTGAGAGATTAAAGAAAGGGGTGAGAGATGAAAGAGAAATGAGTGAGAGATGAAAGAGAAAGGAGTGAGAGATGAAAAAGAAAGGGGTGAGAGATGAAAAAGAAAGGAGTGAGAGATGAAAGGAAAGGGGTGAGAGATGAAAAGAGAAAGGGTGAGAGATGAAAAGAGAAAGAGGTGAGAGATGAAGAAGAAAGGAGTGAGAGATGAGGAGAAAGGAGTGAGAGATGAAAGAAAGGAGTGAGAGATGAAGAGACAGGAGTGAGAGATGAGGAGAAAGGAGTGAGAGATGAAGATACAGGTGTGAGATGAGGAGAGAAAGGAGTGAGAGATGAGAAAGGTGAGAGATGAGGGTGGGGATGAGAGATGAGGGGGAGGAAGGGTGAGAGATAAAAGAGAAAGGGTGAGAGGATGAGAGATGAAAATAGAAAGGAGTGAGATGAGAGATGAAAAGAAAGGAGGTGAGAGATGAAAAGAGAAAGGGGTGAGAGATGAAAAGAAAGGGGTGAGAGATGGAAGAAGGAGTGAGAGATGAAAGGCAGAGAAAGGGTGAGAGATGAAAGAGAAAGGGTGAGAGATGAAGAAAGAAAGGAGATGAAGAGAAAGGGTGAGAGATGAAAAGAAAGGAGTGAGAGATGAAAAGAAGAAAGTGAGAGTGAAAGGAAAGAGTGAGAGATGAAAAGAAAGGAGTGAGAGATGAAAGAAGAGTAGGGGTGAAGAGAGGAGTGAGAGATGGAAGAAAGAAAGGACAGGATGAAAGAGAAAGAGTGAGAGATGAAAAGAGAAAGGGGTGAGAGATGAAAAGAGAAATGAGTGAGAGATGAAGAGAAAGTGAGATGAAAAGAAAGGAGTGAGAGATGAAGAGAAAGGAGTGAGAGATGAAGAGAAAGGAGTGAGAGATGAAAAGAGAAAGGAGTGAGAGATGAAAAGAGAAAGGAGTGAGAGATGAAAAGAGAAAGGGTGAGAGATGAAGAAGAAAGGAGTGAGAGATGAAAAGAGAAAGGAGTGAGAGATGAAGAGAAAGGAGTGAGAGATGAAAAGAGAAAGGAGTGAGAGATGAAAAGAGAAAGGAGTGAGAGATGAAAAGAGAAAGGAGTGAGAGATGAAAGAGAAAGGGAGTGAGAGATGAAAAGAGAAAGGGGTGAGAGATGAAAGAGAAAGGAGTGAGAGATGAAAAGAGAGAGAGAGGATGAGAGATGAAAAGAGAAAGGAGAGGATGAGAGATGAAAGAGAAAGGGGTGAGAGATGAAAGAGAAAGGAGTGAGGGAGAGATGAAAAGAGAAAGGAGTGAGAGATGAAAGGAGAAAGGGGTGAGAGATGAAAGAGAAAGGAGTGAGAGGATGAGAGATGAAAAGAGAAAGGGGTGAGAGATGAAAAAGAAAGGAGTGAGAGATGACAAGAGAAAGGGGTGAGAGATGAAAGAGAAAGGGGTGAGAGATGAAAAGAGAAAGGGGTGAGAGATGAAAGAGAAAGGAGTGAGGAGATTAAAAGAGAAAGGAGTGAGAGATGAAAGAGAAAGGGTAAGAGATGAGAAGAGAAAGGAGTGAGAGATGAGAGAAGAGAAAGGAGTGAGAGATGAAAAGAGAAAGGAGTGAGAGATGAAAGAGACAGGAGTGAGAGATGAAAAGAGACAGGAGTGAGAGATGAGGAGAAAGGAGTGAGAGATGAAGGAGAAAGGAGTGAGAGATGAAGATACAGGAGTGAGAGATGAGGAGAAAGGAGGAGAGATAAAAGAGAAAGGAGTGAGAGGATGAGAGATGAAAATAGAAAGGACTGAGAGATGAAAGGAGAAGGGGGTGAGAGATGAAAAGAGAAAGGAGTGAGAGGAGGAGAGATGAAAAGAGAAAAGAGAGAGAGGCTGAGAGATGGAAAGTGAAAGGGGTGAGAGATGAAAAGAGAAAGGGGTGAGAGATGAAAAGAGAAAGGGGTGAGAGATGAAAGAGAAAGGAGGAGAGATGAAAGAGAAAGGAGTGAGAGATGAAAGGGTGAGAGATGAAAAGAAAGGAGTGAGAGATGAAAAGAGAAAGGAGTGAGAGATGAAGAGAAATGAGTGAGAGATGATGAAGAAAGAGTGAGAGATGAAAAGAGAAAGGAGTGAGAGGTAGGATGAGAGATAGAAAAAAGAAAGGAGTGAGAGATGAAAAGAGAAAGGAGTGAGAGGTGAAGAGAAAGGAGGAGAGATGAAAGTGAGAGATGAAAAGAGAAAGGGGTGAGAGATGAAAGAAGAAAGGGTGAGAGATGAAAAGAGAAAGGAGTGAGAGGTGAAGAGAAAGGAGTGAGAGATGAAAAGAGAAAGGAGTGAGAGATGAAAAGAGAAAGGAGTGAGAGATGAAGAGAAATGAGTGAGAGATGAAAAAGAAAGGAGTGAGAGATGAAAAGAGAAAGGAGTGAGAGGTGAAGAGAAAGGAGTGAGAGATGAAAAGAGAAAGCAGTGAGAGATGAAAAAGAAAGGAGTGAGAGATGAAAAGAGAAAGGGGTGAGAGATGAAAAGAGAAAGGGGTGAGAGATAAAAAGAGAAAGGAGTGAGAGGATGAGAGATGAAAAGAGAAAGGAGTGAGAGGATGAGAGATGGAAAGAGAAAGGGGTGAGAGATGAAAAAAGAAAGGAGTGAGAGGAGTGAGATGAAAAAGAAAGGAGTGAGAGATGAAAGGAGAAAGGGGTGAGAGATGAAAAGAGAAAGGAGGAGAGGATGAGAGATGAAAAGAGAAAGGGGTGAGAGATGAAAAGAAAGGAGTGAGAGATGAAAAAGAAAGGAGTGAGAGATGACAAGAGAAAGGGGTGAGAGATGAAAAGAGAAAGGGGTGAGAGATGAAAAGAGAAAAGGGGTGAGAGATGAAAAGAGAAAGGAGTGAGAGATTAAAAGAGAAAGGAGTGAGAGATGAAAAGAGAAAGGGGTAAGAGATGAAAAGAGAAAGGAGTGAGAGGATGAGAGATGAAAAGAGAAAGGAGTGAGAGGATGAGAGATGAAAAGAGAAAGGAGTGAGAGATGAAGAGAAAGGAGTGAGAGATTAAAAGAGAAAGGAGTGAGAGATGAAAAGAGAAAGGGGTGAGAGATGAAAAGAAAGGAGTGAGAGATGAAAATAGAAAGGGGTGAGAGATGAAAAAGAAAGGAGTGAGAGATGAAAATAGAAAGGGGTGAGAGATGAAAAAGAAAGGAGTGAGAGATGAAAAGAGAAAGGGGTGAGAGATTAAAATAGAAAGGGGTGAGAGATGAAAAGAGAAATGATTGAGAGATGAAGAGACAGGAGTGAGAGATGAGGAGAAAGGAGTGAGAGATGAAAATAGAAAGTGGTGAGAGATGAAAAGAGAAAGGAGTGAGAGGATGAGACTGAAAAGAGAAAGGAGTGAGAGATGAAGAAACAGGAGTGAGAGGATGAGAGCTGAAAAGAGAAAGGAGTGAGAGATGAAGAGAAATGAGTGAGAGATGAAAAAGAAAGGAGTGAGAGATGAAAAGAGAAAGGGGTGAGAGGTGAAGAGAAAGGAGTGAGAGATGAAAGAAAGGAGTGAGAGATGAAAAAGAAAGGAGTGAGAGATGAAAAGAGAAAGGGGTGAGAGATGAAAGAGAAAGGGGTGAGAGATGAAAAGAGAAAGGAGTGAGAGGATGAAATGAAAAGAAAGGAGTGAGAGGATGAGAGATGAAAGAGAAAGGGGTGAGAGATGAAAAAGAAAGGAGTGAGAGATGAAAAGAGAAAGGAGTGAGAGATGAAAGAGAAAGGGGTGAGAGATGAAAAGAGAAAGGGGTGAGAGATGAAAGAGAAAGGGGTGAGAGATGAAAAGAGAAAGGAGTGAGAGATTAAAAGAGAAAGGAGTGAGAGATGAAAGAGAAAGGGTAAGAGATGAAAAGAGAAAGGAGTGAGAGGATGAGAGATGAAAAGAGAAAGGAGTGAGAGGATGAGAGATGAAAAGAGAAAGGAGTGAGAGATGAAGAGAAAGGAGTGAGAGATTAAAAGAGAAAGGAGTGAGAGATGAAAAGAGAAAGGGGTGAGAGATGAAAAAGAAAGGAGTGAGAGATGAAAATAGAAAGGGGTGAGAGATGAAAAAAGAAAGGAGTGAGAGATGAAAATAGAAAGGGGTGAGAGATGAAAAAGAAAGGAGTGAGAGATGAAAAGAGAAAGGGGTGAGAGATTAAAATAGAAAGGGTGAGAGATGAAAGAGAAATGATTGAGAGATGAAGAGACAGGAGTGAGAGATGAGGAGAAAGGAGTGAGAGATGAAAATAGAAAGTGGTGAGAGATGAAAAGAGAAAGGAGTGAGAGATGAAGAAACAGGAGTGAAGAAGGATGAGAGCATGAAAAGAGAAAGGAGTGAGAGATGAAAAGAAAAGAGTGAGAGGATGAGACATGAAAAAGAAAGGAGTGAGAGGATGAGAGAGAAAGGAGTGAGAGGATGAAGATGGAAAGAGAAAGGTGAGAGATGAAAGAGAAAGGGGTGAGAGATGAAAAGAGAAAGGGGTGAGAGATGAAAAAGAAAGGAGTGAGAGATGAAGAAAGGGGTGAGAGATGAAAAGAAAGGAGTGAGAGATGAAAGAAAGGAGTGAGAGATGAAGAGAAAGGAGTGAGAGATGAAAAGAAAGGAGTGAGAGATGAAAAGAGAAAGGAGTGAGAGGTGAAGAGAAAGGAGTGAGAGATGAAAGAGAAAGGAGTGAGAGATGAAAAGATAGGAGTGAGAGATGAAAAGAGAAAGGGGTGAGAGATGAAAAGAGAAAGGAGTGAGAGGATGAAAAGAGAAAGGGGTGAGAGATGAAAAGAGAAAGGAGTGAGAGATGAAAAAGAAAGGGGTGAGAGATGAAAAGAGAAAGGAGTGAGAGATGAAAAGAGAAAGGAGTGAGAGATGAAAGAGAAAGGGGTGAGAGATGAAAAGAGAAAGGAGTGAGAGATGAAAAGAGAAAGGGGTGAGAGATGAAAAGAGAAAGGGTGAGAGATGAAAAGAGAAAGGGGTGAGAGATGAAGAGAAAGGAGTGAGAGATGAGGAGAAAGGAGTGAGAGATGAAAAGAGAAAGGAGTGAGAGATGAAGAGACAGGAGTGAGAGATGAGGAGAAAGGAGTGAGAGATGAAGATACAGGAGTGAGAGATGGGGAGAAAGGAGTGAGAGATAAAAAGAGAAAGGAGTGAGAGGATGAGAGATGAAAATAGAAAGGACTGAGAGATGAAAGGAGAAGGGGGTGAGAGATGAAAAGAGAAAGGAGTGAGAGGATGAGAGATGAAAAGAGAAAGGAGTGAGAGGATGGAGAGATGGAAAGAGAAAGGGGTGAGGGATGAAAAGAGAAAGGGGTGAGAGATGAAAAGAGAAAGGGGTGAAGATGAAAAGAAAGGAGTGAGAGATGAAAAGAAAGGAGTGAGAGATGAAAGGGGTGAGAGATGAAAAAGAAAGGAGTGAGAGATGAAAAGAGAAAGGAGTGAGAGATGAAGAGAAATGAGTGAGAGATGAAAAAGAAAGGAGTGAGAGATGAAAGAGAAAGGAGTGAGAGGTGAAGAGAAAGGAGTGAGAGATGAAAGAGAGAAAGGAGTGAGAGATGAAAAAGAAAGGAGTGAGAGATGAAAAGAGAAAGGGGTGAGAGATGAAAAAGAAAGGAGTGAGAGATGAAAAGAGAAAGGGGTGAGAGATGAAAAGAGAAAGGGGTGAGAGATAGAGAGAAGAGAAAGGGGTGAGAGATGAAAAGAGAAATGAGTGAGAGATGAAAAGAGAAAGGGAGTGAGAGATGAAGAGAAAGGGGGTGAGAGATGAAAAGAGAAAGGAGTGAGAGATGAAAAGAGAAGGGTGAGAGATGAAAAGAGAAAGGGGTGAGAGATGAAAGAGAAAGGGGTGAGAGATGAAGAGAAAGGAGTGAGAGATGAGAGAAAGGAGTGAGAGATGAAAAGAGAAAGGAGTGAGAGATGAAGAGACAGGAGTGAGAGATGAGGAGAAAGGAGGAG
>NW_027014221.1:0-13996 GCF_036934945.1 Oncorhynchus masou masou
ACAGGACAGTGACTGACTGAGTGACAGTAACAGGGCTGGTACCAGACAGAAGGGCCTCAGGCAGGACAGGACAGTGACTGACTGAGTGACAGTAACAGGGCTGGTACCAGACAGAAGGGGCCTCAGGCAGGACAGGACAGTGACTGACTGAGTGACAGTAACAGGGCTGGTACCAGACAGAAGGGCCTCAGGCAGGACAGGACAGTGACTGACTGAGTGACAGTAACGGGGCTGGTACCAGACAGAAGGGCCTCAGGCAGGACAGGACAGTGACTGACTGAGTGACAGTAACAGGGCTGGTACCAGACAGAAGGGCCTCAGGCAGGACAGGACAGTGACTGACTGAGTGACAGTAACAGGGCTGGTACCAGACAGAAGGGCCTCAGGCAGGACAGGACAGTGACTGACTGAGTGACAGTAACAGGGCTGGTACCAGACAGAAGGGCCTCAGGCAGGACAGGACAGTGACTGACTGAGTGACAGTAACTAGGGCTGGTACCAGACAGAAGGGCCTCAGGCAGGACAGGACAGTGACTGACTGAGTGACAGTAACAGGGCTGGTACCAGACAGAAGGGCCTCAGGCAGGACAGGACAGTGACTGACTGAGTGACAGTAACAGGGCTGGTACCAGACAGAAGGGCCTCAGGCAGGACAGGACAGTGACTGACTGAGTGACAGTAACAGGGCTGGTACCAGACAGAAGGGCCTCAGGCAGGACAGGACAGTGACTGACTGAGTGACAGTAACAGGGCTGGTACCAGACAGAAGGGCCTCAGGCAGGACAGGACAGTGACTGACTGAGTGACAGTAACAGGGCTGGTACCAGACAGAAGGGCCTCAGGCAGGACAGGACAGTGACTGACTGAGTGACAGTAACAGGGCTGGTACCAGACAGAAGGGCCTCAGGCAGGACAGGACAGTGACTGACTGAGTGACAGTAACTAGGGCTGGTACCAGACAGAAGGGCCTCAGGCAGGACAGGACAGTGACTGACTGAGTGACAGTAACAGGGCTGGTACCAGACAGAAGGGCCTCAGGCAGGACAGGACAGTGACTGACTGAGTGACAGTAACAGGGCTGGTACCAGACAGAAGGGCCTCAGGCAGGACAGGACAGTGACTGACTGAGTGACAGTAACAGGGCTGGTACCAGACAGAAGGGCCTCAGGCAGGACAGGACAGTGACTGACTGAGTGACAGTAACAGGGCTGGTACCAGACAGAAGGGCCTCAGGCAGGACAGGACAGTGACTGACTGAGTGACAGTAACAGGGCTGGTACCAGACAGAAGGGCCTCAGGCAGGACAGGACAGTGACTGACTGAGTGACAGTAACAGGGCTGGTACCAGACAGAAGGGCCTCAGGCAGGACAGGACAGTGACTGACTGAGTGACAGTAACAGGGCTGGTACCAGACAGAAGGGCCTCAGGCAGGACAGGACAGTGACTGACTGAGTGACAGTAACAGGGCTGGTACCAGACAGAAGGGCCTCAGGCAGGACAGGACAGTGACTGACTGAGTGACAGTAACAGGGCTGGTACCAGACAGAAGGGCCTCAGGCAGGACAGGACAGTGACTGACTGAGTGACAGTAACAGGGCTGGTACCAGACAGAAGGGCCTCAGGCAGGACAGGACAGTGACTGACTGAGTGACAGTAACAGGGCTGGTACCAGACAGAAGGGCCTCAGGCAGGACAGGACAGTGACTGACTGAGTGACAGTAACAGGGCTGGTACCAGACAGAAGGGCCTCAGGCAGGACAGGACAGTGACTGACTGAGTGACAGTAACAGGGCTGGTACCAGACAGAAGGGCCTCAGGCAGGACAGGACAGTGACTGAGCACTGAGCAGCAGCTGTAACAGGGCTGGTACCAGACAGAAGGGCCTCAGGCAGGACAGGACAGTGACTGACTGAGTGACAGTAACAGGGCTGGTACCAGACAGAAGGGCCTCAGGCAGGACAGGACAGTGACTGACTGAGTGACAGTAACAGGGCTGGTACCAGACAGAAGGGCCTCAGGCAGGACAGGACAGTGACTGACTGAGTGACAGTAACAGGGCTGGTACCAGACAGAAGGGCCTCAGGCAGGACAGGACAGTGACTGACTGAGTGACAGTAACAGGGCTGGTACCAGACAGAAGGGCCTCAGGCAGGACAGGACAGTGACTGACTGAGTGACAGTAACAGGGCTGGTACCAGACAGAAGGGCCTCAGGCAGGACAGGACAGTGACTGACTGAGTGACAGTAACAGGGCTGGTACCAGACAGAAGGGCCTCAGGCAGGACAGGACAGTGACTGACTGAGTGACAGTAACAGGGCTGGTACCAGACAGAAGGGCCTCAGGCAGGACAGGACAGTGACTGACTGAGTGACAGTAACAGGGCTGGTACCAGACAGAAGGGCCTCAGGCAGGACAGTGACTGACAGCCTGATGATGCCAGGATCCTGTTGCTGGAGGCAGGATCTTTATCCCACAGGGCCCCTTTTCCCTTCATATAGCACCACTGTTGACTCGGTCCCGTGGGGCTCTGGTCTAAAGCAGGGCACTATGTAGGAAATAGGGGGCCATTTATCACGCCTCAGTGTCTCCATCCCCTGCCTGTCGTGGTCAACAGATTGACCAATATCCTTTAACCTTCTTAGTGGTTATGGAAGGCAGAAAGCTGCAGAGTCCCTCAGTCCTAATCTTACATTTATTTAGGCTATTAACCACTCAGAATGACACGCAAGGACTGTAGGGAAACTCAATGAGAGTTGTGGTGGCTCATTTCTGAGAGCACCTGCTTCAGTCGTACCTAGTCCTCTGGGACTCCCCATTAAGACCAGTTGTGATAAACCCAAACCCGGACGACGCTGGGCCAGTGGTACCCCGTCCTCTGGGACTCCCCATTATGACCATTAAGACCAGTTATGATAAACCCAAACCCGGACGACGCTGGGCCAGTTGTACCCCGTCCTCTGAGACTCCCCATTAAGACCATTAAGACAGGTTGTGATAAACCCAAACCCGGACGACGCTGGGCCAGTTGTACCCCGTCCCTCTGGGACTCCCCATTAAAACCAGTTGTGATACAGCCTATTTGTTTTAAATATTATTGTATTTTTAATTTAATTTTGTTGCAGAAAGGCCTTCTTGAACATGTCGACTTTCATGTGCCTTAATTACAAACTGGTCTGAACAACAGAAGAAAATCTTATCAAAATCTTTCAAAGGGCATTTTCTCCTACTTGTCTTTTCAGTTGGATAACAAGTGGACCAACTTTTACAGCAGCATAACTTCCTCCTACTACAGTGGACCATATAGACCAGCTCTCACTTACATTGGACATAAGCCTCAGGAGAGAAATCTGGACATTATTGTCCATTCAAATGGACCGGTTCTGTTCTCATCGTCTATTACTGAGAGGGTGTGAAGTTAAACTGTGTGAGTCTGTAATGAGCACTGAGTCTAACAGAGGAGAGGAGGGTCAGTCAAACACACACACACACACACACACACACACACACAGACACACACACACACACACACACACACACACACACACACACACACACACACACACACACACACACACACACACACACACACACACACACACACACACACACACACACACACACACACACACACACACACACACACACACAAAGACATAGAGGGTGTAAGTTAAACTGTGTGAGTCTGTAATGAGCCCTGAGTCTAACAGAGGAGAGGAGGACCAGTCAAACACACACACACACACACACACACACACACACACACACACACACACACACACACACACACACACACACACACACACACACACACACACACACACACACACACACACACACACAAAGACATAGAGGGTGTAAGTTAAAGTGTGTGAGTCTGTAATGGGCCCTGAGTCTAACAGAGGAGAGGAGGGCCAGTCAAACACACACACACACAGAGACAGAGAAACGCACACCTGTCACTATCGTTACGTGCACCTGCATGTCATTCCTATATATGTCCCTCCCCTTGGTTCCTTCCCCAGACGTTATAGTTTCTGTTCCTGTGTTGTTCCTGTTTCTGGTTTTATGTTGTGTTTATTTATTAAAACACTCACTCCCTGAACTTGCTTCCCGACTCTCAGCGTGCATCGTGTGAGTGTGGGTAGAGTGAGTGAGGGAGAAGAGAGAGAAAGAGTGAGGGAGAGGAGAGAGGGAGGGAGTAGGTAGAGTGAGGGAAAGAAGAGAGAGCGTGAGGGAGAGAATGGGTAGAGTGAGGGAGAGCGCTGTGAACGACAAGGCAAGAAGGGCCTTCTATGTCATCAAAAGGAACATAAAATTCAACATACCAGTTAGGATCTGACTAAAACTACTTAAATCAGTTATATAACCCATTGCCCTTTATGGTTTTGAGGTCTGGGGTCCAGTCACCACCAAGTCATTCACAAAATGGGACAAACACTGTAACGGCTGTTGGTGGAAGAAGGTGAGGACCAAAGAGCAGCGAGGTACGTGTTCCTCATTTATTAAACAGAACTGAACACTAAATACAAAGGAACAAAAAGAACAACTGAAACAGCTCCGTCAGGTGCAAAACAGAAAGCAACTACCCACCAACACCAGGTGGAAAAGGCTGCCTAAGTATGGTTCTCAATCGAGCTTAACTGACAGACTGCTGCCCAGGCCCAAACACATAGAAAAGAAAACATAGAATGCCCACCCAACTCACGCCCCGACTAATCAAACCAAAATCTGAGACATAAAAAAGGAACTAAGATCAGGGCGTGACAATTGAGACTCTGCATGCAGAATTATGCTTAAATATCCTTCGTGTACAACGTAAAACACCAAATAATACACGCAGAGCAGATTAGGCCGATACACGCTAGTTATCAAAATCCAGAAAATTCTATAATTTAAATTCTACAAATACCTAAAAGGAAGCGATTCCCAAACTTTCATAACAAAGCCATCACCTACAGAGAGATGAACCTGGAGAAGAGTCCCCTCAGCAAGCTTGTCCACAGAGCCCCAGGACAGCCACACCACAGACCCAGCTAAATCCCTTTTGTACTTTCACATTTTTCAAATCAAATGTATTTTATATAGCCCTTCGTATCACAAAGTGCTGTACAGAAACCCAGCCTAAAACCCAAACAGCAAGCAATGCAGGTGTAGAACTATAACGGTGGCTAGGAAAAACTCCTAAAGAAAGGCCAAAACCTAGGAAGAAACCTAGAGAGGAACAAGGCTATGTGGGGTGGCCAGTCCTCTTCTGGCTGTGCCAGTTGGAGATTATAACAGAACATGGCCAAGATGTTCAAATGTTCATAAATGACCAGCATGGTCCAATAATAATAAGTGCAGAACAGTTGGAAACTGGAGCAGCAGCACGGCCAGGTGGACTGGGGACAGCAAGGAGTCATCATGTCAGGTAGTCCTGAGGCATGGTCCTAGGGCTCAGGTCCTCCGAGAGAGAAAGAGAGAATTAGAGAGAGCACACTTAAAAAATGGAGCTCTATAGGAGAAAGCCCTGCCTCCAGCTGTTTGCTTAGAAATTCTAGGGACAATTAGGAGGCCTGTGACCAGCGTACGTGTAGGTATGTACGGCAGGACCAAATCAGAGAGATAAGTAGGAGCAAGCCCATGTAATGCTTTGTAGGTTAGCAGTAAAACCTTGAAATCAGCCCTTGCTTTGACAGGAAGCCAGTGTAGGGAGGCTAGCACTGGAGTAATATGATATATTTTTTGGTTCTAGTCAGATTCTTAGCAGCCGTATTTAGCACTAACTGAAGTTTATTTAGTGCTTTATCCGGGTAGCCGGAAAGTAGAGCATTGCAGTAGTCTAACCTAGAAGTGACAAAAGCATGGATTAATTTTTCTGCATCATTTTTGGACGTAAAGTTTCCTGATTTTGCAATGTTACGAGATGGAAAAAAGCTGTCCTTGAAATGGTCTTGATATGTTCTTCAAAAGAGAGATCAGGGTCCAGAGTAACGCCGAGGTCCTTCACAGTTTTATTTGAGACGACTGTACAACCATTAAGATTAATTGTCAGATTCAACAGAAGATCTCTTTGTTTCTTGGGACCTAGAACAAGCATCTCTGTTTTGTCCGAGTTTAAAAGTAGAAAGTTTGCAGCCATCCACTTCCTTATGTCTGAAACACAGGCTTCTAGCGAGGGCAATTTTGGGGCTTCACCATGTGGACATTCACTATTTGGACATCATTACAACACCATATATAGACATAATATGACATTTGAAATGTCTCTATTTCTTTGAAAGTTGTCAGTGTAATATTTACTGTTCATTTTCACTTTTGTTTATTATCTATTTCACTTGCTTTGGCAACGTACACGTGTTTTCCCAGAGAGAGAGAGAGAGAGAAGGGGTGGAGGAGGATGTGGTTAATTGACAGGATGTGATGCAGCTTTGTGCAGTGTCGTGACTCCCAGCCCAACCATTATGCATCAGCATCCCAGACATCACTAAGACGCTGCCACTCACCCCCTTTTCCACGTGAGACTGAGAAACCTGCAGTAGCTGCAACATGACCATACTGACCCTGGAGACGTCATCCATCATCCGACCTTTCAGCCCACATCCATAGTTGTAAAACAGCTGAAATGTGATAGTAAAAGCCGTTTCCCCGCTGAACTCTCAGCCAGCTGTGATTTAGTTATGGGAGTCCTGCAGACTGTCCACACGCAGCACCCGCCAAAGGCACCTCATGAGTTTTCTCTCTCTCTGATACACACACACACACACACACACACAGACACACACACACACACGCACACACACACACACACGCACACACACACACACACACACACACACAGACACACACACACACACACAGACACACACACACACGCACATGGACACGCACACACGCACACGCACACACACACACACACACACACACACACACACACACACACACACACACACACACACACACACACACACACACACGCATACACACGCACAGACACACACACGCACACGCGCACACACACACACACACACACACACACACACACACACGCACACATGCACTCACACACACACACAAAAGCATGCAGACACACACACACACAAAAGCATGCAGACACAAACACACGAGCGTGCACACATACACACACACACACACCGTTATCCCCCTTGGTCAAGAGATATGTCCTGAGGAAATATGCAGCGTATCATGGTGGGACCTGGTCTGTTTGTCATTGTGTGTGTGTGTTTCAAATCTAATTTTATTTCAAATCAAATGTATTTGTCACATACACATGGTTAGCAGATGTTAATGCGAGTGTAGCGAAATGCTTGTGCTTCTAGTTCCGACAATGCAGTAATAACCAACGAGTAATCTAACCTAACAATTCCACAACTACTACCTTATACACACAAGTGTAAAGGGATGATATATGAATGAGTGATGGTACAGAACGGCATAGGCAAGATGCAGTAGATGGTATAGAGTACAGTATATACATGAGATGAGTAATGTAGGGTATATAAACATTATATAAAGTGGCTAGTGATACATTTTTACATCAATTTTTTCATTATTAAAGTGGCTGGAGTTGAGTCAGTATGTTGGCAGCAGCCACTCAATGTTAGTGGTGGCTGTTTAACAGTCTGATGGCCTTGAGATAGAAGATGTTTTTCAGTCTCTCGGTCCCAGCTTTTATGCACCTGTACTGACCTCGCCTTCTGGATGATAGCAGGGTGAACAGGCAGTGGCTCGGGTTGTTGTTGTGCTTGATGATCTTTATGGCCTTCCTGTGACACCGGGTGGTGTAGGTGTCCTGGAGGGCAGGTAGTTTGCCCCCGGTGATGCGTTGTGCAGACCTCACTACCCTCTGGAGAGCCTAACGGTTATGGGGCGGAGCAGTTGCCGTACCAGGTGGTGATACAGCCCTACAGGATGCTCTCGATTGTGCATCTGTAGAAGTTTGTGAGTGTTTTTGGTGACAAGCAGAATTTCTTCAGCCTCCTGAGGTTGAAGAGGCGCTGCTGCGCCTTCTTCACAACGCTGTCTTTTGTTTTGTTTTGTTGACGTTGAGTGTGAGGTTATTTTCCTGACACCACACTCTGAGGGCCCTCACTTCCTCCCTGTAGGCCGTCTCATCGTTGTTGGTTATCAAGCCTACCACTGTTGTGTCGTCTGCAAACTTGATGATTGAGTTGGAGGCGTGCATGGCCACGCAGTCGGGGTGAACAGGGAGAACAGGAGAGGGCCTCAGAACGCACCCCAGTGTTGAGGATCAGTGGGTGGAGATGTTGTTCCCTACCCTCACCACCTGGGGGCGGCCCGTTAGAAAGTCCAGGACCCAGTTGCACAGGGGCGGGGTCGAGACCCAGGGTCTTGACCAGTTTGGAGGGTCGTATGGTGTTAAATGCTGAGCTGTAGTCGATGAACAGCATTCTTACGTAGGTATTCCTCTTGTCCAGATGGTTAGGGCAGTGTGCAGTATGGTTACGATTGCGTAGCTGTCTGTGGACCTATTGGGGTGGTTTGTGCGTCTGTGTGTGTGTGTGTGTGTGTGTGTGTGTGTGTGTGTGTGTGTGTGTGTGTGTGTGTGTGTGTGTGTGTGTGTGTGTTCTGTGATATAGTGCACAGTGTTTACCAAGATACAGAGGAAGAGTAATCCTACTCATGTAGTGGCTGGGACACAGAGTTTACCAAGATAACAGAGGAAGAGTAATCCTACTCATGTAGTGGCTGGGACACAGAGTTTACCAAGATAACAGAGGAAGAGTAATCCTACTCATGTAGTGGCTGGGACACAGAGTTTACCAAGATAACAGAGGAAGAGTAATCCTACTCAGGTGGTGGCTGGGACACAGAGTTTACCAAGATAACAGAGGAAGAGTAATCCTACTCAGGTGGTGGCTGGGACACAGAGTTTACCAAGATAACAGAGGAAGAGTAATCCTACTCATGTAGTGGCTGGGACACAGAGTGTCATGTCTTGTTATGTCTGTTCCTGTCCTTTCTCTTCACTCTGTCTCTCTCTGCTGGTCTTTTTAGGTTACCTTCTGTCTCTCATTCTTCAGCTGTTCTACATCTCCCCTAACTAGCTCATTCACTCTTTCCCACCTGTTCTCTCTTCCCCTCTGATTAGGTCTCTATTTCTCTCTCTGTTCCTGCTACTTTCAGTGTCTGATTCTTGTTTGTGTTTTTGATGCCAGAAGCAAGCTGTCGTCTCGTTTGCTTCCACCTTGTCCTATCCTGTCGGAGTCTGCCTGGCAGGTGCATCCTGCATTATACTAACGTTCTTTTGTTCCATTGACTACGTTGGAAGAGGATTTATGCCATTCCTGTTTTTCATTAAAGAACTCTGTTTTCTGTTAAAACCGCTTTTGGGTCTTCACTCAAGTACATAACAGAAGAATCAGACCAAGAATGGACCCAGCGGCTCCCGGACCCTTTTCACTCCGCCGCGAGATCCAGGGAGCGGCGTTAGGCAGACACGAGAGGAATTGTCTGCTGCTCGACATGCCGTTGAGACCCTGGCCGTCCAAGTCTCCCTGCACAAGACAGGTTCACCAACTCCACTCGATCCACCGCCCACTTCCAGGGTTTCCGAGTCTCCGGAGCCCAGGATCAACAACCCGCCGTGTTACTCTGGGGAGCCCACTGAGTGCCGCTCATTCCTCACTCAGTGTGATGGTGTTCTCTCCAGCCCAACACTTACTTCCAGGAGCGCAGCCCGCATCGCCACGCCATTTCTCTCCCTTACCGGGACGGGGCGCGTGAGTGGGGCACGGCAATCTGGGAGGCGAGGGCTGAGTGTATTAACCAGTATCAGGACTTTAAGGAGGAGATGATACGGGTTTTTGACCGCCTCTGTTTTTGGGGAGGAGGCTTCCAGGGCCCTGTCTTCCCTATGTCAGGGGAATCGATCCATAACGGATTATTCTATTGAGTTTCGTGACTCTCGCTGCCTCTAGTGACTGGAACGAGCCGGCTTTGCTCGCTCGTTTCTCTGGAGGGTCTCCTTGTCGAGGTTAAGGATGAGATCCTCTCCCGGGAGGTTCCTTCCAGTCTGACTCCTTAATAGCTCGCCATTCGCATAGAGCGACGGTTTGATCTTCGCGCCGAGCTCGTGGAAAGGAGCTCTCGTTCTCCGTTGCTCCCTCGCCGCATCACTGCCACCCTCCTCCGCCTGCTCGGATGCTGAGCCTATGCAGCTGGGGGGTATCCGCATCTCGGCCAAGGAGAAGGAACGGAGAATCACCAATCGCCTCTGTCTCTACTGCGGCTCCGCTGGTCATTTTGTCACCTCATGTCCAGTAAAAGCCAGAGCTCATCAGTAAGAGGAGGGCTACTGGTGAGCGTAACTACCAGGCCTCTCCTTCTGGATCACGCACTACCTTTCCGGTCCATCTCCGCTGGCCCGGTTCATCTGCTTCCTGCAGTGCCTTGATAGACTCTGGGGCGGAGGGCTGTTTTATGGACGAGACCTGGGCTCGGGAACATGACATTCCTCTCAGACAGTTAGGGGAGCCCACGGCCTTGTTCGCTTTAGATGGTAGTTCTCCCCTCTAAGATTCAGCGTGAGACGCTGCCTTTAACCCCTCACTGTCTCTGGTAATCATAGCGAAACCATTTCTTTTTTAATTTTTCATTCACCTTTACACCTGTTGTTTTGGTCATCCCTGGCTAGTGCGCCATAACCTTTCTATTAATTGGTCTAGTAATACTATCCTATCCTGGAATGTTTCTTGTCATGTGACCTGTTTAATGTCTGCTATCCCTCCTGTTTCCTCTGTCTCTTCTTCACAGGAGGAGCCTGGCGATTTGACAGGGGTGCCGGAGGAGCATCACGATCTGCGCACGGTGTTCAGTCGTTCCAAGGCCACTTCTCTCCTTCCACACCGGTCGTATGACTGTAGTATTGATCTCCTTCCGGGAACTACTCCCCCGGGGTAGATTATACTCTCTGTCGGCCCGAACGTAAGGCTCTCGAGGATTATTTGTCGGTTTCGCCTCGACGCCGGTACCATAGTCTCTCCTCCCCCGCCGGAGCGGGGTTTTTTTTTGTTCAGAAGAAGGACGGTCCCTGCGCCCATGCGTGGATTATCGAGGGCTGAATGACATAACAGTTAAGAATCGTTATCCGCCTCTTATGTCTTCAGCTCGAGATCCTGCAGGGAGCCAGGTTTTTCACCAAATTGACTCGTAACGCCTACCATCTCGCGCATCAGGGAGGGGGACGAGTGGAAGACGGCGTTTAACACCCGTTAGGGCACTTTGAATACCGGGTTCTTCCTTCGGCCCGTTAACGCTCCAGCTGTCTTTCAGGCACTAGTTAACGACGTCCTGAGAGACATGCTGAACATTTGTTTTCGTTTTACATGGGACGATATCCTGATTTTTTCACCGTCTCTTCGATTCATGTTCAGCACGGGACGCGTCCTCCAGCGCCTTTTTGGAGAACTGTCTTTATGTGAAGGAGAAGTGCACTCATGCCGCTCTGTCCCTTTCTCGGTTCCGTTATTTCCGCTGAGGGCATTAAGATGGATCCCGCTAAGGTCCAGGCTGTCATTGATTGGCCCGCTCCTAAGTCACGCGTCGAGCTGCAGCGCTTTCTGGGCTTCGCTAATTTCTATCGCCGTTTCATCCGTAATTTCGTCAGGTGGCAGCTCCTCACAGCCCTTACTTCTGTTAAGACGTGCTTTAAGTGGTCCGTTTCCGCCCAGGAGCTTTTGATCTTCTTAAGAATCGTTTTACATCCGCACCTATTCTTGTTACACCTGACATCTCTAGTCAGTTTGTTGTTGAGGTTGACGCGTCAGAGGTGGGCGTGGGAGCCATTCTTTCTCAGCGCTCTCTCTCTGACGGCAAGGTCCATCCTTGCGCGTTTTTTCTCTCATCGCTTATCGCCGTCAGAACGTAACTATGATGTTGGTAATCGCGAACTGCTCGCCATCCGCTTAGCCCTAGGCGAATGGCGACAGTGGTTGGAGGGGGCGACTGTTTCCTTTGTCGTTTGGACTGACCATAGGAACCTTGAGTACATCCGTTCAGCCAAACGACTTAATGCGCGTCAGGCTGCTGGGCTCTGTTTTTCGCTCGTTTTCGAGTTTGTTATTTCTTATCGTCCGGGCTCAAAAACACCAAGCCTGATGCTTTATCTCGCCTCTTCAGTTCTTCTGAGGTTCCACCGACCCCGAGGGGATTCTTCCTGACGGGCGTGTTGTCGGGTTGACTGTCTGGGGAATTGAGAGGCAGGTAAAGCAAGCACCTCGTCACACCCGTCGCCGCGAGCTTGTCCTAGGAACCTTCTGTTCGTTCCCGTTCCTACTCGTCCGGCCGTTCTTCAGTGGGCCCACTCTGCCAAGTTAGCCGGCCACCCCGGCGTTCGGGGTACGCTCGCTTCCATTCGCCAGTGTTTCTGTGGCCCACTCGGGAACGTGACGCGTCGATTTGTCGCCGCTTGTTCGGTCTCGCAGACTAAATCTGGGAACTCTCCTCCTGCCGGCCGTCTCAGACCGCTTCCCATTCCCTCTCGACCGTGGTCTCACATCGCTTTAGATTTTTATCACCGGACTGCCTTCATCAGCGGGGAAGACAGTTATTCTTACGGTTGTCGATAGATTCTCTAAGGCGGCTCATTTCATTCCTCTCGATAAGCTCCCTTCTGCTAAGGAGACGGCTCAGATCATTATCGAGAATGTTTTCCGAATTCATGGCCTTCCGTCTGACGTCGTTTCCGACAGAGGCCCGCAGTTCACGTCTCAATTTTGGAGGGAGTTTTGCCGTTTGATTGGGGCTTCCGTCAGTCTCTCGTCCGGCTTTCATCCCCAGTCTAACGGTCAAGCCGAACGGGCCAATCAGACTGTTGGTCGCATTTTTACGCAGTCTTTCTTTCGTAACCCTGCGTCTTGGTCAGAACAGCTCCCCTGGGCAGAGTACGCCCACAACTCGCTTCCCCTCGTCTGCTACCGGTCTATCCCCTTTTCAGTGTAGCCTCGGTACCAGCCTCCGCTGTTCTCATCTCAGCTCGCCGAGTCCTGCGTCCCCTCCGCTCAGGCTTTTTGTCCAGCGTTGAGCGCACCTGGAAGGGGGTCAGGTCGGCACTTGCCGTAATAGGCGCAGACTGTGAGGGCCGTTAATAAGCGTAGGACCAAGAGTCCTAGATATTGTTGCGGTCAGAGAGTATGGCTCTCCACTCAGAACCTTCCCCTTAAGACAGCTTCTCGCAAGTTGGCCCCGCGGTTCATTGGTCCGTTCCGTATTTCCCAGGTCATTAATCCTGTCGCAGTGCGACTTCTTCTCCCGCGCTATCTTCGTCGCGTTCACCCGGTCTTCCATGTCTCCTGTGTTAAGCCCGCTTCTTCGCGCTCCGTCCCCCCCCCCATCCTTGTCGAGGGCGCACCCATCTACAGGGTTCGTAAGATTTGGACATGCGCCCTCGGGGTCAGTGGTCATCAGTACCTAGTGGATTGGGAGGGGTACGGTCCTGAGGAGAGGGAGCTGGGTTCCCTCCTCGGACGTGCTGGACCGTTCGCTGATCGATGATTTCCTCCCGTTGCCGCCAGGTTTCTCCCTCGAGTGCGCCAGAGGCGCTCGGTGAGTGGGGGTACTGTCATGTCTTTGTTATGTCTGTTCTGGGTCCTTTCTACTTCTGCCTCTCATGGTCTTTTTAGGTTACCTTCTCTGTCTCTCATTCTTCAGCTGTTCTACATCTCCTAACTAGCTCATTCACTCTTTCCCACCTGTTCTCTCTTCCCCTCTTGATTAGGTCTCTATTTCTCTGTTCCTGCTACTTTCAGTGTCTGATTCTGTTTGTGTTTTGATGCCAGAAGCAAGCTGTCGTCTCGTTTGCTTCCACCTTGTCCTATCCTGTCGGAGTCTGCCTGGCAGGTGCATCCTGCATTATACTAACGTTCTTTTTGTTCCATTGACTACGTTGGAAGAGGATTTATGCCATTCCTGTTTTTCATTAAAGAACTCTGTTTTCTGTTAAAACCGCTTTTGGGTCTTCACTCAAGTACATA
>NW_027014222.1:0-13993 GCF_036934945.1 Oncorhynchus masou masou
GACTCCAACCTTATGTAACCTTCTGACTCCAACCTAAGTGTATGTAACCTTCTGACTCCAACCTAAGTGTATGTAACTCTGACTCCAACCTAAGTGTTTGTAACCTTCTGACTCCAACCTAAGTGTATGTAACCTTCTGACTCCAACCTAAGTGTATGTAACCTTCTGACTCCAACCTAAGTGTTTGTAACCTTCTGACTCCAACCTAAGTGTATGTAACCTTCTGACTCCAACCTAAGTGTATGTAACCTTCTGACTCCAACCTAAGTGTTTGTAACCTTCTGACTCCAACCTAAGTGTATGTAACCTTCTGACTCCAACCTAAGTGTTTGTAACCTTCTGACTCCAACCTAAGTGTATGTAACCTTCTGACTCCAACCTAAGTGTATGTAACCTTCTGACTCCAACTGTACATACAGACACACACCTGCCCAGTTCCTACTGCCGATTAAAGCGTGATATGAATTCATGTCAGTGAATTATCATGGGTTCTTCACTAAAAGACCATCTTATAGACTAATAAAATAGCAATGAATCTGCTGTAAAGTAGTTTTTGCTTCTTCCACAGTGATGACATATTGCTTTGTGCTTTGGTTCTATTATTTGTTACTTGTTTTTTTTATTTCTTATTTAAAATATATATATATATGTATGTATGTATGTATGTATGTGTGTGTGTGTGTGTGTGTGTGTGTGTGTGTGTGTGTGTGTGTATATTTGTATATATTTATATTTGTGTATATATTTATATTTGTATATATATGTATATTTGTGTATATATTTATATTTGTATATATATGTATATTTGTGTATATATTTATATTTGTATATATATACTGTACATACATACATACTGTACACACAGTGTATGTATGTATGTATGTATGTATGTATGTATGTATGTATGTATGTATGTATGTATGTATGTATGTATGTATATATGTATGTATATATGTATGTATATATGTATGTATATATGTATGTATATATGTATGTATATATGTATGTATATATGTATGTATATATGTGTATGATATATATGTATGTATATATGTATGTATATATTTATTTACTTATTTATTTACTTATTTATTTACTTATTTATTTACTTATTTATTTACTTATTTATATATATATATATATATATATATATATATATATATATATATATATATATATATATATATATATATATATATATATATATATATATATATATATATATATATATATATATATATATATATAAATATAATTTTATTTATATATATATATTTACTTATTTATATATATATATTTAAAACGGCATTGTTGGTTAGGGACTCATAAGTAAGCATTTCACTGTGATACCTTTTGTATTCAACGCATCCGACTCATACAGGCAGATTTTATTTGTCTGTTTTTAAGGATCATGTGAATTTTATTAGCATTTATAGCCACTTTGCAGGGAAACATGTATACTGCATGTGTCTTCAGTTTAGGGTTAGTTACTGTAAAAGTCATGAGGCATTGGCTCTGTAAATGTTTGGTATGAAATGTCCTCGCATGTCGTGCAATCTGTGTTGACTGTGTTGACTGCTGCACGGAATTTAGTTCATTTATGACTAAACAAGCATTTGATGTGTTGTCCCCATTAGGGGGAGCGGGCCACGTCCCCATTGGGGGGAGCGGGCCACGTCCCCATTGGGGGGAGCGGGCCGGCCACGTCCCCATTGGGGGGCGCGGGCTCTATCAATGTAAAGCACCATTCTTTGTCTGTGATGTATGGGATGTGTGTACGAGTGGTGTGTATGGGTGACCAAGAGCTAATTGCTAATTAGTACTAAATTCAATTTTTCTGTTAAATATAGTTTGTGATTAATCCAAGACCTTGTTGATGGGGCATCTGCTTCCGTGTGTTTGTTTTTAATTTTATTTTATGTGGTGTCTGCTTCCTCTGGATCTGTCAGGATCCTCCTCGATAGACCTAGAACTAGCTCTGATTTAGAAAACATCTTAATGATCCGCTCTTTCTATTTCTGTCTCTCTCTTTCTCTCTCCTCACAGCTCAGTCAGATGCTGGGGAATGACATCAAGTATCAGGTGCGAGAGCCTGTTGGTCTAAGGTGAGAGAACACACTGGGGGTGATCATCTGACAGTAAAATTATACAATCTATTTAAATGGCAGTTTTTGGGTAATCAATCTCTGTATGTAATTGTCTCTCTACAGGCTCTGGATCGCCATCTCTGCGTTTGCCTTCACAGTTATGGCCTTGATGGTGAGTGTCTCGATGACCTGGGTTCTAGCCACGCTCAAACTTCTGCAATGATGATTCTGATGTATAGAGAGTCACATTGGCCATTTAGAACCCAGAGGAGCCATTTAGAACAGAGGAGCGGTTTTAGAACCCAGAGGAGGCGGTTTAGAACCCGGAGGAGCGGTTTTAGAACCCAGAGGAGCGGTTTAGAACTATAGGGGTGGTGTAAATTAAGACTTAAATGTATTTTACATTGAACATCACACCGTTAAGGGAAATGTACAGTATCAGTCAAAGGTTTGACTCATTCCAGGGTTTAAAAAAAACATTTACAACTATTTTCTATATTGAAAGAATTAGGGGATACCTAGTCAGTTGTACAACTGAATGAATTCAACTGAAATGTGTCTTCCACATTTAACCCAACCCCCCTCTGAATCAGAGAGGTGCAGGGGGGGGGAGGGAAGCTGCCTTAATCAACATCCACGTCTTCAGCACCCCGGGGAACTGTGGGTAATAACGAAGACCTCAACTATGAAATTACACATATGGAATCCTGTAGTAACCAAAAAAGTGTTAAACAAATGAAAATATATCGCCACGCTATCTCTCTATGGGGACACCGCTTACGCTATCTATATGGGGACACCGGGAGGAACAGCTATGCCTTTGTCTGCATCCTAAATTTATGGAGCTGAATTGTCTTCATTATCTAGTAGTGGAGCTGAATGGCCTTACTGGGGGAGGACAGGAAGACAAAAATAGTTTGTTTTTTTAAGTAAATGAAGTTGTCCTCTGTTCAATGCTGGTAGAACTATCCTGGTGACTTTGGGATAAACAGAACTAGCTTTCTTGGAGCGTGTTAGTTAACACAGCTGCACAGAGCTGCCTAACGAGAAACTATACCCCACTGTATTACTACAACGGTTCATGTTGTTCATGTTGCACAGTCTGTTCATTGCTGCGGCTGTATTTGAGAGAGAGGAGCCGGCCGTATTTGAGAGAGGAGCCGGCCGTATTTGAGAGGAGCCGGCCGTATTTGAGAGAGGAGCCGGCCGTATTTGAGAGAGGAGCCGGCTGTATTTGGACAGGCATAGTGCATGCTGTGTAGTATATAAGTGTTGTCCTCTCACTCTGCAGGCCCTGGTGTGTCCCAACCAGCTCTACGAGGTGGTGTTTGAAGAGGAGATCAGCAACACCAGCATCTCCATCAGGCTCTATGGAGGAGCACTACTCAGTCAGTACACACACACACACACACACACACACACACTGCTATTTCTTTGTGCTGTTCATCTCCATATGGTACGTATACACTGTCTCACACACACACACTATATTAGTGTCATCTCTGTCCCTCCCACATGTCCGTGTATTTGGATGCTTCATGCAAGGCCTTCATGTGTACCTCTGTCCCTGTGCACGTGACTAACTCTAGTTTGAGTCGTCAGAGTGCATGTGACTAACTGTGTTTGAGTCGTCATAGAGTGCACGTGACTAACTGTAGTTTGAGTCGTCAGAGTGCACGTGACTAACTGTAGTTTGAGTCGTCATAGAGTGCGTGACTAACTGTAGTTTGAGTCATCAGAGAGTGCACGTGACTAACTGTAGTTTGAGTCGTCATAGAGTACACGTTAGTACAGAAGAGCAGGACAAAACATCTGTCAGCCAGATGGACAAAATGGACAACGACAATAAAATGTCCGTGCATGTATGTTATTAGGGCGGCAGGTAGCCTAGTGGTTAGAGTGGAGGGGCGGCAGGGTAGACTAGTGGTTAGAGTGGAGGGGCGGCAGGTAGCCTAGTGGTTAGAGTGGAGGGGCGGCAGGGTAGCCTAGTGGTTAGAGTGGAGGGGCGGCAGGTAGCCTAGTGGTTAGAGTGGAGGGGCGGCAGGTAGCCTAGTGGTTAGAGTGGAGGGGCGGCAGGTAGCCTAGTGGTTAGAGTGGAGGGGCGGCAGGGTAGCCTAGTGGTTAGAGTGGAGGGGCGGCAGGGTAGCCTAGTGGTTAGAGTGGAGGGGCGGCAGGGTAGCCTAGTGGTTAGAGCGTTGGACGAGTAACCGGAAGGTTGCAAGTTCAAACCCCCGAGCTGACAAGGTACAAATCTGTCGTTCTCTGGTGCTCGACGACGGACCAGACTGGAAACGTCGCCTTCTGGTCGTACGGTTCTCTGGTGCTCGACGACGGACCAGACTGGGAACGTCGCCTTCTGGTCGTACGGTTCTCTGGTGCTCGACGACGGACCAGACTGGGAACGTCGCCTTCTGGTCGTACGGTTCTCTGGTGCTCGACGACGGACCAGACTGGGAACGTCGCCTTCTGGTCGTACGGTTCTCTGGTGCTCGACGACGGACCAGACTGGGAACGCGCCTTCTGGTCGTACGGTTCTCTGGTGCTCGATGACGGACCAGACTGGGAACGTCGCCTTCTGGTCGTCATGTTCTCTGGGTGCTCGACGACGGACCAGACTGGGAACGTCGCCTTCTGGTCGTACGGTTGTCTGGTGCTCGACGACGGACAAGACTGGGAACGTTGCCTTGCCGTCACCACCCTCCACGCCACAGGAATTGTATTGAAGATGAGAATTGATTATTATAGTCGCGTTCATTTGACAATAAATCATGTCAGTCAGTCATTTAATGTTGGGTTGGCGGTGGTCCTGTTCCCTTCAGGGTTCAAATAGTATTTGTTTTCTTTCAAATAGTTTTAGCTATGTTTGTAATTGAGTATGCCTGGCACCGTAGAACTAATGAATTTGTCTCAAAAGTTGAACCCAGGTCTGTTTCTCTTAACAGGTTAAGGTGTCACACCATAGACAGAAAAGTAGAGAGAGGGAGAGAGAGATCTAGTAAGGTTTATATAACAAGCCTACTGTGTGTTCTTTATGGAGAGGTAGTGACATTAACCTGGGATCACTGAGGTCATTATGGAATCAAATTGTATTAGTTACATGCGCTGAATACAACAGGTGTAGTAGACCTCACAGTGAAATGCTGAATACAACAGGTGTAGTAGACCTCACAGTGAAATGCTGAATACAACAGGTGTAGTAGACCTCACAGTGAAATGCTGAATACAACAGGTGTAGTAGACCTCACAGTGAAATGCTGAATACAACAGGTGTAGTAGACCTCACAGTGAAATGCTGAATACAACAGGTGTAGTAGACCTCACAGTGAAATGCTGAATACAACAGGTGTAGTAGACCTCACAGTGAAATGCTGAATACAACAGGTGTAGTAGACCTCACAGTGAAATGCTGAATACAACAGGTGTAGTAGACCTCACAGTGAAATGCTGAATACAACAGGTGTAGTAGACCTTACAGTGAAATACTGAATACAACAGGTGTAGTAGACCTCACAGTGAAATGCTGAATACAACAGGTGTAGTAGACCTTACAGTGAAATGCTGACTTATAAGCCCTTAACCAACAATGCAGTTCAAGAAATAGTTTAGAAAATATTCGCTAAATAAACTAAAGTAAAAATGTTTAATAAAAAGTAACACAATACAATTACATAACAATAATGAGTTTCTGTACAAGGGGTACCCGTACCAAGTCAGTTTCGGGGACAGGTCATTTGGACATGTAGGTAGGGGTAAAGTGACTCGTTAATGACTTGGGTGACACTTTTTTCCTTCCTAGAAATGAATTTCAGACGGTCCTGAGAACATTGATATACATTCAGAAAGTATTCAGATCCCTTGACTTTTTCCACATTTTGTTGCGTTACAACCTTAAGTCTTCAGACCCTTTACCCTGTACAGCCTCATCTTACTGAGTATGACGCTACCAGCTTGTCTCACCTGAATTTGGGGAGTTTCTCTCATTCTTCTCTGCAGATCCTCTCAAGCTCTGTCAGGTTGGATGGGGAGGGTCGTTGCACAGATATTTTCTCCAGAGATGTTTGATCAGGTTCAAGTCCGGGCTCTGGGTGGGCCACTTAAGGACATTCAGAGACTTGTCCCGAAGCCTCTCCAGCATTGTCTTGACTGTAATCTTAGTGTCGTTGTCCTGTTGGAAAGTGAACCTTCACCCCAGTCTCAGGTCCAGTGGGCAGTGTGGAGTGTGATTGAGATTGCGTCTTCTGTGGATCTTTTGGGGCGGTATGCGAATTTGAGTGGGTCTGGGGTTTCTGGGATGATGGTGTTGATGTGAGCCATGACCAGCCTTTCAAAGCACTTCATGGCTACAGACGTGAGTGCTACGGGCGGTAATCATTTAGGCAGGTTGCCTTTTATGTTCTTGGGCACAGGGACTCTGATGGTCTGTTTGAAACATGTAGGTATTACAGACTCTGTCAGTGAAGACACTTGCCAGTTGGTCCACGCATGCTCTGAGTACACAACCTGGTAATCCATCTGCCCAGCTGCCTTGCGAATGTTGACCTCTTTTAAAGGTCATTATGGAGAAATAGTGAAATTACCCTGCGACTACTAAGGTCTTTATGGAGAGCTCTCGCTAGGGGGCCCCAAACCCAATCTCCCATGGCAAAAAGTATAGAATGGCAGGAAATTAGACCCCTGGACGTCGGGGCCCCACGTGAGTTAGACCGGCCCTGGACCCGACTGTCTAGATTATGGATGATAACATGAGTCCTGAAATTAAGTTTTTGTTGATATCGTATGTAGATAAGTGTTATGAAGAATGTAGATGGGGGAGTATAGTTTTCAGATTTATGAAGAATGTAGATGGGGGAGTATAGTTTTCAGCTTTATGAAGAATGTAGATGGGGGGGGTATTTTTCAGATTTATTTAGATTTGGGATAGGAATGTCTCCATACCATTTGGCCCATCTCCCGTGACCTCTTTGACCCCTAACCTCTGACCGATGGCATTTCCTCCCACAGTTCTATCCCTCATCATGTGGAATGGGTTGTAAACACAAGAGAAGGTCATAATTCAATGGATTAAACTATAACCCATGACCTCTGACCCCCCCCCCAGGTCTGTCCCTCATCTTGTGGAATGGGTTGTAAACACAAGAGAAGGTCATCATTCAACGGATTAAACTATAACCCATGACCTCTGACCCCCCCCCAGGTCTGTCCCTCATCTTGTGGAATGGAGTGTATACACAGGAGAAGGTCATCATTCAACGGATTAAACTATAACCCATGACCTCTGACCCCCCCCCCAGGTCTGTCCCTCATCTTGTGGAATGGAGTGTATACACAGGAGAAGGTCATCATTCAATGGACTCTGCTCAGTGAAGCATGCTACTTTGCTGTCCAGTTTTTAGGTGAGAGCACACATTCTTTTCATATTGGTATTTAAATATATAAATTCATGCTTCTGCTGCAAACCTATTACCGTATATATTATTATTCAATGAGCCTTATTGCTCTATGTCATGCTGTCCAATCTGCCCACCTTCTTCAGATTGTGTAATACGCTAATGGCGCCCTCTAGTGTTGGAGACGTAGTAGTACTGTTTGGAGTCTGGCTCAGATGCATAGTTATTAACGACGAGGGGATTATATCTCCATGACTGAGTGTCGTCCGTTATCTATCAGTCACAGTCCGTCTCTTTATGTGAGCGAGAGGGAGTTTTATTGTTATTTTTGTTTGTTACCGTTGTCTCAACCCTGGCTTGTTGCAGTTACGTCTGTCACCCTGGTGGAGATGAGCTTGTTGCCCAACGCTGCCGTCCTCCTCCTCCTCAGCCGGGTGCTCTTCCTCCTGGTCACTCTCTTCTATTACTACCACCTGGGGAGAGGACGAGCCAAGAAGATCTGAGATGGAGGGAGGGGAGGAGAGAGGACGAGCCAAGAAGATCTGAGATGGAGGGAGGGGAGGAGAGAGGACGAGCCAAGAAGATCTGAGATGGAGGGAGGGGAGGAGAGAGGACGAGCCAAGAAGATCTGAGATGGAGGGAGGGGAGGAGAGAGGACGAGCCAAGAAGATCTGAGATGGAGGGAGGGAGGAGAGAGGACGAGCCAAGAAGATCTGAGATGGAGGGAGGGGAGGAGAGAGGGAGCCAAGAAGATCTGAGATGGAGGGAGGGGGGGACAGCCAAGAAGATCTGAGATGGAGGGAGGGGAGGGAGAGAGGACGAGCCAAGAAGATCTGAGATGGAGGGAGGGGAGGAGAGAGGACGAGCCAAGAAGATCTGAGATGGAGGGAGGGGAGGAGAGAGGACGAGCCAAGAAGATCTGAGATGGAGGGAGGGGAGGAGAGAGGACGAGCCAAGAAGATCTGAGATGGAGGGAGGGGAGGAGAGAGGACGAGCCAAGAAGATCTGAGATGGAGGGAGGGGAGGAGAGAGGACGAGCCAAGAAGATCTGAGATGGAGGGAGGGGAGGAGAGAGGACGAGCCAAGATGATCTGAGATGGAGGGAGGAGGAGGAGAGGGACGAGCCAAGAAGATCTGAGATGGAGGGAGGGGGAGGAGAGAGGACGAGCCAAGATGATCTGAGATGGAGGGAGGGAGGAGAGGGACGAGCCAAGAAGATCTGAGATGGAGGGGGAGGAGAGAGGACGAGCCAAGAAGATCTGAGATGGAGGGAGGGGAGGAGAGAGGACGAGCCAAGATGATCTGAGATGGAGGGAGGGGAGGAGAGAGGACGGCCAAGATGATCTGAGATGGAGGGAGGGGAGGAGAGGGACGAGCCAAGAAGATCTGAGAGCAGGGAGGGAGGGGACGGAGGGCACAGGGGGAGGGGTAGGTTGTCTGGGAGGGGTGGGTGCTTTCAGATATTTAAGCTGGGGTTTATTGAATGAAGCGAAATGTTCACATTGTCGCAGCTAGTAATGTAATGTGTATAGCTGACATTATTCACAGTTCTACATGACAAACCAGCATGGCAGATCTATACATTACATGTATAACGTTCTACCTTTCTGGTCAGGGTTGTGGGGGCGGGGCCTATTAGGGAGGTGATGTGGGGGCGGGGCTTATCAGGAATGTGGGTGCAGGGCTTATCAAGGATGGAGGCGGGGCTTATCATGGATGGGGGCGGGCTTATCAGGGAGGGGCTTTCAGCCCCCACATCACCTCCACACATGGTGGTCTGGTGGTCTCATTTGATCTCTATATGGATATTAGAAAGGGTCTGATTGTGAATTGGGAGATTGTTGTCGTCCTCCAAACACTGTTCTCTACTCCGTGTGTGTGTGTGTGTGTGTGTGTGTGTGTGTGTGGGGGGGGGGGGGTTCTGTGTAAAAACAACAAAAAAGTGTGTATTCATTTGAAGTAATGTTTTTCTTGTACAGTATCTCCCTTCCGTCCAGTCACGTGACTTAGTGCTTACGTCCCAAATAACAACCTATTCCCTATATAGTGCACTACCTTTGAGCGAAAGTAGAGTTGTATGGGCCCTGATGAAAGTAGTGCACTGTCTAGGAAATAAGTAGCTTTTTGGGGGATCGATCCAAGATGTACAGAGTAATTTAAAACACTATACTGTATTAGTATGTAGTCATTTGAATGTTTTTTTGTTTTTGTTGTTCAAATGTGATCTTTTGGTAGTTTCATTTTGAATATACTGTAGTCTCAAGGACAAAGAGTTTGTTAGTTTAAAGATGTTCCACTTTTATGGTGTTGGTTGGTTGGTGACGTTGTTACTGCTCCTGTGCACTAAGGTGAAACCTGTATATCTTTGCTCTCTCTCTCTCTCTCTCTTTCTGTCACGTTTATCTGTTTCTTTCAGCTGTTCATTTAACCAGCAGAATGTCCGCTATAGGTAGAAGATGGTAAGGCAGAGCGGTACAGTAAAACAGAATCACACTAATTCAAATAAAATATCTAGAACACAGACATTTCAAGTCTACCGTGTTCTATTTATATGACCAAACCTGCTGCCCTTGAAAGGTAAACTGAACTGAAAGGTGATCAGACCTGCTGCCCTTGTCTCTAAACTGAAAGGTGATCAGACCTGCTGCCCTTGTCTCTAAACTGAAAGGTGATCAGACCTGCTGCCCTTGTCTCTAAACTGAAAGGTGATCTGACCTGCTGCCCTTGTCTCTAAACTGAAAGGTGATAAGACCTGCTGCCCTTGTCTCTAAACTGAAAGGTGATCAGACCTGCTGCCCTTGTCTCTAAACTGAAAGGTGATCAGACCTGCTGCCCTTGTCTCTAAACTGAAAGGTGATCAGACCTGCTGCCCTTGTCTCTAAACTGAAAGGTGATCAGACCTGCTGCCCTTGTCTCTAAACTGAAAGGTGATCAGACCTGCTGCCCTTGTCTCTAAACTGAAGGTGATCTGACCTGCTGCCCTTTGTCTCTAAACTGAAAGGTGATCTGACCTGCTGCCCTTGTCTCCTAAACTGAAAGGTGATCAGACCTGCTGCCCATGTCTCTAAACTGAAAGGTGATCAGACCTGCTGCCCTTGTCTCCTAAACTGAAAGGTGATCAGACCTGCTGCCCTTGTCTCTAAACTGGAAAGGTGATCAGACCTGCTGCCCTTGTCTCTAAACTGAAAGGTGATCCTGACCTGCTGCCCTTGTCTCCCCCTAAAGCTGAAGGTGATCAGACCTGCTGCCCTTGTCTCTAAACTGAAAGGCGATCAGACCTGCTCATGGTGAAGCCATTGTCCAGCTGACAGACCGGTATTATGTGTGGATCAGCATCCAGATATATATTTTGTCTGTTCTTAATGCTGCGTCAGAACACTGAGGAGTCTCGGGTCTGCTGTTCAGTCTGTCCAATGGGCATAGACGCATACTGTACATGATAGAGATGCCTCATCCTCTGACGTGATATTGAGAGTGAGCTGACGATATGAAGCGCGTCGGGAATAGACATCTTACAGGGATGATCACCTTTTTAATTCAGCAAGTTTTGACTTGAAGGTCAATTCCCAAAATTATATTTTTTTTGTATATTTGTTTCATTAGTCCACTGTTGATACAGTCCCCCAAAAAAATGTTTTGCAGTGCAGCAATCAAGTTTTCAAGATATTGAACTTTGAAAACGCTAATTGTCACTTGCCACCATCAATCAGCCTACTGTATAATTACACTGAAATATTTAGTATTTATGCAAAAGTTTAACTTGAACATAATGTCACATGCTTAATAAATAACAGGGGTAGATTTAAGTAAGCATTTCACTGTCGGCCTACACCTATTGTTTACAAAGCATGTGACCAATAACTTTTTAGATTTGAACCCTACAGCCATCTGGTTACAGATGATCTCTTTTGTGTGTTCATGGTTGATGTCAAGATGGTTTATGTAGAGGAGGACATTTGTTTCATTTTTACGGTGTACTTTCGATGTGACCAGCAGAGCGTGCCAGTGTTAGTCAGGGTCGTCTTTATTGGTGACAGCCGCTGTAGCTTTTATACACACCATATCTATCTTTAGTCTTGCCTTAAACTTTTCAAAGAACAGTCACCAACCAACATGCACTTCCCTTGATACATGTAAATAAAGTAGCCATATACTGTATTACTGCGGTGTGATGTCGTTATTTTGAACCTAACAGGAAACATATAGATGTGTTTGTTTTCTAAAGTCCCATTCTGGGATTTAAAGAGATGTCATTTTAATGTTGTGTAACTTGTCGTGTCTGGGGTCTAAGCCCTGCATTTGGAAAGTATTCAGACCCCTTGACTTTTTCCACATTTTGTTACATTACACCCTTATTCTAAAATGTATTAAATGTTTTTTTTTCTCCCTCATTAATCTACACATACTACCCCATAATGACATCACACTACCCCATAATGACATCACACTACCCCATAATGACATCACACTACCCCATAATGACATCACACTACCCCATAATGACATCACACTACCCCATAATGACATCACACTACCCCATAATGACATCACACTACCCCATAATGACATCACACTACCCCATAATGACATCACACTACCCCATCGTGTGTAGTTAATGAAATATATTTATTTAATCAATGTTAGAATAAGGCTGTAACAATGTGGGAAAGTGTCAAGGGGTCTGAATACTTTCTGAATGCTGCTGTATATGGATTTGTGGTGTTTTGATGTTAGATAATTGTGGTATAATCCTTCTGTGTACTGAAACATGGCACCTGTAAATGGATCTTTTCTTTTGTAGAACATCTATACTAGTAGTACACAGAGGTGTGATCATGCATGATCAACGTGTTAATTTAAAACCAATATATTTCACCTTTATTTAACCAGGTAGGCTAGTTGAGAACCTGCGACCTGGCCAAGATAAAGCAAAGCACATTACAACAGAGTTACACAGGGAATAAACAAAATATACAGTCAATAACACAGGAGAGTCAATGGTGACAAAATGGGTGTTAGTCATGAACAGAATGAAGCTATTTTAGTTCTGGCAAAACAGGGAGATAGAAATGTATTTGTTTGTGCGTGGTGGAGTTGTGTTTTTGTATTTTTCACGTGATCTCTGCCTTCCCATGTTCCTTTAACATTTACATTTTACATCATTGGGGCGGCAGGGTAGCCTAGTGGTTAGAGCGTTGGACTAGTAACCGGAAGGTTGTGAGTTCAAACCCCCAAGCTGACAAGGTACAAATCTGTCGTTCTGCCCCTGAACAGGCAGTTAACCCACTGTTCCCAGGCTGTCATTGACAATAAGAATGTGTTCTTAACTGACTTGTCTGGTTAAATAAAGGTAAAATTAAAAAAATATTTTTTTTTTTTGTAATTTCGCAGATGCTCTTATCCAGAGGGGCGAGGTGGGACAACCACATATCACAGTCATAGTCAGGACATTCATCTTCAGATAGCTAGGTGGACCAGTCATAGTCAGGACATTCATCTCCAGATAGCTAGGTGGACCAGTCATAGTCAGTACATTCATCTTCAGATAGCTAGGTGGACCAGTCATAGTCAGGACATTCATCTTCAGATTGCTAGGTGGACCAGTCATAGTCAGGACATTCATCTTCAGATAGCTAGGTGGACCAGTCATAGTCAGGACATTCATCTTCAGATAGCTAGGTGGACCAGTCATCAGTCAGGACATTCATCTTCAGATAGCTAGGTGGACCAGTCCATAGTCAGGACATTAATCTTCAGATAGCTAGGTGGACCAGTCATAGTCAGGACATTCATCTTCAGATAGCTAGGTGGACCAGTCATAGTCAGTACATTCATCTTCAGATAGCTAGGTGGACCAGTCATAGTCAGGACATTAATCTTCACGATAGCTAGGTGGACCAGTCATAGTCAGTACATTCATCTTCAGATAGCTAGGTGGACCAGTCATAGTCAGTACATTCATCTTCAGATAGCTAGGTGGACCAGTCATAGTCAGGACATTCATCTTCAGATAGCTAGGTGGACCAGTCATAGTCAGGACATTAATCTTCAGATAGCTAGGTGGACCAGTCATAGTCAGGACATTCATCTTCAGATAGCTAGGTGGACCAGTCATAGTCAGGACATTCATCTTCAGATTGCTAGGTGGACCAGTCATAGTCAGTACATTCATCTTCAGATAGCTAGGTGGACCAGTCATAGTCAGGACATTAATCTTCAGATAGCTAGGTGGACCAGTCATAGTCAGGACATTCATCTTCAGATAGCTAGGTGGACCAGTCATAGTCAGGACATTCATCTTCAGATAGCTAGGGTGGACCAGTCATAGTCAGGACATTCATCTTCAGATAGCTAGTGTGGACCAGTCATAGTCAGTACATTCATCTTCAGATTGCTAGGTGGACCAGTCATAGTCAGGACATTAATCTTCAGATAGCTAGGTGGACCAGTCATAGTCAGGACATTCATCTTCAGATAGCTAGGTGGACCAGTCATAGTCAGGACATTAATCTTCAGATA
>NW_027014223.1:0-10000 GCF_036934945.1 Oncorhynchus masou masou
GAGATCTCCCCTCAGAATCCCCATATTACGCAGAGGAGGTCTTCCCCCTCAGAATCCCCATATTACCCCAGAGGAGGTCTTCCCCCTCAGAATCCCCATATTACGTAGAGGAGACTTCCCCTCAGAATCCCCATATTACGCAGAGGAGGTCTTCCTCAGAATCCCCATATTACGCAGAGGAGGTCTTCCCCTCAGAATTCTTATTACGCAGAGGAGGTCTCCTCAGAATTCCCATATTACGAGGAGGTCTCCCCCCTTCAGAATCTCATATTACGAGAGGAGATCTCCCCCCCCTCAGAATCCCCATATTACGTAGGAGATTTCCCCTCAGAATCCCCATATTACGCAGAGGGAGATCTCCCCCCTCAGAATCCCCATATTACGTAGAGAGATCTCCCCTCAGAATCCCCTCATATTACGTAGAGGAGATCTTCCCCTCAGAATCCCCATATCACGTAGAGGAGATCTTCCCCCTCAGAATCCCCATATTACACAGAGGAGGTCTTCCCCCCTCAGAATCCCCATATTACGCAGAGGAGATCTTCCCCCTCAGAATCCCCATATTACGCAGAGGAGATCTTCCCTCAGAATCCCCATATTACGAGAGGAGACTTCCCCTCAGAATCCCCATATTACGCAGAGGAGGTCTTCCCCTTCAGAATCCCCATATTACGCAGAGGAGGTCTTCCCCTCAGAATCCCCATATTACGCAGAGGAGGTCTTCCTCCTCAGAATCCCCATTATTACGAGAGGGAGGTCTTCCCCTCAGAACCCTTACATTACGAGAGGGAGATCTTCCCCCCTCTCAGGAGAATCCCCAGAATCCCCATTACGCAGAGGAGATCTCCCCCCCCCTCAGAATCCCCATATTACGAGAGGAGATCATCCCCCCCCTCAGAATCCCCATATTACGAGGAGGCCTTCCCCCCTCAGAATCCCTCATATTATGCAGAGGAGATCTCCCCCCTCAGAATCCCCATATTACGCAGAGGAGGTCTTCCCCCTCAGAACTCTATATTACGTAGAGGAGGTCTCCCCCTCAGAATCCCCATATTACGTAGAGGAGGTCTTCCCCCTCAGGAATCCCTCATATTACGCATAGGAGATCTTCCCCCTCAGAATCCCCATATTACGCAGAGGGAGGTCTTCCCCCTCAGAATCCCCATATTACGTAGAGGAGATCTTCCCCCTCAGAATCCCCATATTACGCAGAGGAGATCTTTCCCCCCTCAGAATCCCTCTATACATGCAGGAGGAGATCTTCCCCCTCAGGAATCCCCATATTACGCAGAGGAGGTCTTCCCCCCTCAGAATCCCCATATTACGCAGAATCCTCAGAATCCCCATATTACGCAGAGGAGGTATCCCCCCCCTCAGAATCCCCATATTACGCAGAGGAGGTCCCCTCAGAATCCCCATATTACGAGGAGGAGATCTTCCCCCCCTCAGAATCCCTATATTACGCAGAGGAGATCTTCCCCCTCAGAATCCCTCATATTACGCAGAGGAGATCTTTCCCTCAGAATCCCCATATTACGCAGAGGAGGTCCCCCTCAGAATCCCCATATTACGCAGAGGAGATCTTCCCCCCTCAGAATCCCCATATTACGCAGAGGAGATCTTCCCCCTCAGAATCCCTATATTACGCAGAGGAGGTATCCCCCCTCAGAATCCTTACATTACGCAGAGTGAGATCTTTCCCCTCAGAATCCCCATATTACGTAGAGGAGGTCTTCCCCCTCAGAATCCCCATATTACGTGAGAGGAGATCTTCCCCCCCCTCAGAATCCCCATATTACGCAGAAGAGGTCTTCCCCCTCAGAATCCCCATATTACGCAGAGGAGATCTTTCCCCTCAGAATCCGCATATTACGCAGAGGAGATCTTCTCCCCCCCCCCCCTCAGAATCCCCATATTACGCAGAGGAGGTCTTTCCCCCTCAGAATCCCCATATTACGCAGAGGAGGTCTTCCCCTCAGAATCCCCATATTACGCAGGAGGTGGTCTTCCCCCCCTCAGAATCCCCATATTACGCAGAAGAGGTCTTCCCCTCAGAATCCCCCATATTACGCAGAGGAGATCTTCCCCCCTCAGAATCCCCATATTACGCAGAAGAGGTCTTCCCCTCAGAATCCCCATATTACGCAGGAGGAGATCTTTCCCCCTCAGAATCCCCATATTACGCAGAGGAGATCTTCCCCCCCCTCAGAATCCCCTATATTACGCAGAGGAGGTCTTCCCCCCTCAGAATCCCCATATTACGCAGAGGGAGGTCTTCCCCCTCAGAATCCCCATATTACGCAGAGGAGGTCTTCCCCCTCAGAATCCCTATATTACGCAGAGGAGATTCCCCCCCCTCAGAATCCCCATTACGAGAGAGATCTCCCCCCCCTCAGAATCCCCATATTACGCAGAGGAGATCTCCCCCTCAGAATCCCCTATATTACGTAGAGGAGATCTCCCCCCTCAGAATCCCCATATTACGAGAGGAGATCTTCCCCCTCAGAATCCCCATATCACGCAGAGGAGGTCTTCCCCTCAGAATCATATTACGCAGAGGAGGTCTTCCCCTCAGAATCCTATTACGCAGAGGAGATCTTCTTCCCTCAGAATCCCCATATTACGCAGAGGAGGTCTTCCCCTCAGAATCCCCATATTACGCAGAGGAGATCTCCCCCTCAGAATCCCCATATTACGAGAGGAGGTCTTCCCCTCAGAATCCCCATATTACGCAGAGGAGGTCTTCCCCCTCAGAATCCCCATATTACATTTAGAGGAGGTCTTCCCCTCAGAATCCCCATATTACGCAGAGGAGATCTTCCCCCTAGAATCCCCATATTACGCAGAGGAGATCCCCCCTCAGAATCCCCATATTACAGAGGAGATCTCCCCCCTCAGAATCCCCATATTACGCAGAGGAGGTCTTCCCCTCAGAATCCTCTATATTATGCAGAGGAGATCTCCCCCTCAGAAATCCCCATATTACGCAGAGGAGGTCTTCCCCCCTCAGAATCCCCATATTACGCAGAGGAGGTCTTCCCCCTCAGAATCCCCATATTACGCAGAGGAGGTCTTCCTCAGAATCCCCCATATTACGCATAGAGATTTCCCCTCAGAATCCCCATATTACGCAGAGGAGGTCTTCCCCTCAGAATCCCCATATTACGCAGAGGAGATCTTCCCCCCTCAGAATCCCCATATTACGCAGAGGAGATCTTCCCCTCAGAATCCCCATATTACGCAGAGGAGATCTTCCCCTCAGAATCCCCATATTACGTGAGTGAGGTCTTCCCCCCTCAGAATCCCCATATTACGCAGAGGAGATCCCCCCCTCAGAATCCCCATATTCAGAGGAGGTATCCCCCCCCCCTCAGAATCCCCATATTACGCAGAGGAGGTCTTCCCCCCTCAGAATCCCCATATTACGAGAGTGAGATCTTCCCCCCTCAGAATCCCCATATTACGCAGAGGAGACCTCCCCCCTCAGAATCCCCATATTACGCAGAGAGATCTTCCCCCCAGAATCCCCATATTACAGAGGAGGTCTTCCCCTCAGAATCCCCATATGCCACGCAGAGGAGATCTTCCCCCCTCAGAATCCCCATATTACGCAGAGGAGATCTTCCCCTCAGAATCCCCATATTACAGAGGAGGTATCCCCCCTCAGAATCCCCATATTACGAGAGGAGGTATCCCCCTCTCAGAATCCCTATATTACGCAGAGGAGATCCCCCCTCAGAATCCCCATATTACAGAGGGAGGTCTTCCCCTCAGAATATTACGCAGAGGAGATCTTCCCCCCTCAGAATCCCCATATTACGCAGAAGAGGTCTTCCCCTCAGAATCCCCATATTACGTGAGGAGATCTTCCCCTCAGAATCCGCATATTACGTAGAGGAGATCTTTCCCCTCAGAATCCCTCATATTACAGAGGAGGTCTTCCCTCAGAATCCCCATATTACGAGGAGGTCTTCCCTCAGAATCCCCATATTACGAGAGGTGGTCTTCCTCCCCCCTCAGAATCCCCATATTACGCAGAAGAGGTCTTCCCCCTCAGAATCCCTCTATATTACGAGAGGAGATCTTCCCCTCAGAATCCCCATATTACGTAGAAGAGGTCTCCCCCCTCAGAATCACCATATTACTTAGAGGAGATCTTCCCCCTCAGAATCCCCATATTACGCAGAGGAGATCTTCCCCTCAGAATCCCATATTACGCAGAGGAGGTCTTCCCCCAGAATCCCCATATTACGCAGAGGAGGTCTTCCCCTCAGAATCCCCATATTACAGAGGAGGTCTTCCCCCCAGAATCCCCATATTACGCAGAGGAGATCTCCCCCCCTCAGAATCCCTCTATATTACGCAGAGGAGATCTCCCCCCTCAGAATCCCCATATTACGCAGAGGAGATCTCCCCCCCCTCAGGAATCCCCATATTACGTAGAGATCTCCCCCCCTCAGAATCCCCATATTACGTAGAGGAGATCTTCCCCTCAGAATCCCCTATATCACGCAGAGGAGGTCTTCCCCCTCAGAATCCCCATACATGCAGAGGAGGTCTTCCCCCCTCTTGAATCCCCTATTATGCAGAGTGAGATCTTCCCCCTCAGAATCCCCATATTACGCAGAGGAGGTCTTCCCCCTCAGAATCCCCATATTACGCAGAGGGGAGATCTCCCCTCAGAATCCCCATATTACGCAGAGGAGGTCTTCCCCTCAGAATCCCCATATTACAGAGGAGGTCTTCCCCTCAGAATCCCCATATTACGCAGAGGAGGTCTTCCCCTCAGAATCCCCATATGCAGAGGAGATCTTCCCCCTCAGAATCCCCATATTACGCAGAGGAGATCTTCCCCTCAGAATCCCCATATTACGCAGAGGAGATCTCCCTCAGAATCCCCATATTACGCAGAGGAGGTCTTCCTCAGAATCCCTCTATATTACGCAGAGGAGGTCTTCCCCCTCAGAATCCCTCATATTACGTGAGGAGGTCTTCCCCCTCAGAATCCCCCATTACGCAGAGGAGATCTCCCAGAATCCCCATATTCAGAGGATCCCCTCAGAATCCCCATATTACGCAGAGGAGATCTATCCCCCCTCAGAATCCCCATATTACGCAGAGGAGATCTCCCCCCTCAGAATCCCCATTACGCAGGAGGAGACAGAATCCCCAGAGAGGAGATCTTCCCCCCTCAGAATCCCTATATTACGCAGAGGAGATCTTCCCCCTCAGAATCCCCATATTACGTAGAGTGAGATCTTCCAGAATCCCCATTCAGAATCCCTCTATATTACGCAGAGGAGGTCTTTCCCCCTCAGAATCCCTCATATTACGCAGAGGAGGTCTTCCCCCTCAGAATCCCCATATTACGTAGGAGGAGATCTTCCCCAGAACATATTACGCAGAAGAGATCTTCCCCCTCAGAATCCCTCATTACGCAGAGGTATCCCCCCTCAGAATCCCCATATTACGAGAGGAGATCCCTATATTACGCCCCCCCTCAGAATCCCCATTACGCAGAGGAGGTCTTCCCCCCAGAATCCCCCATATTACTGAGAGTGAGATCTTCCCCCCCTCAGAATCCCCATATTACGCAGAAGAGGTCTTCTCCCCCTCAGAATCCCCATATTACGCAGAGGAGATCTTCCCCCCTCAGAATCCCCATATTACGCAGAAGAGGTCTTCCCCCTCAGAATCCCCATATTACGCAGAGGAGATCTTCCCCCTCAGAATCCCCATATTACGCAGAGGAGATCTTCCCCCTCAGAATCCCCATATTACGCAGAGGAGGTCTTCCCCCTCAGAATCCCCATATTACGCAGAGGAGGTCTTCCCCCCTCAGAATCCCCATATTACGCAGAGGAGGTCTTCCCCCTCAGAATCCCCATATTACGCAGAGGAGATCTCCCCCCTCAGAATCCCCATATTACGCAGAGGAGATCTTCCCCCCCTCAGAATCCCCATATTACGCAGAGGAGGTCTTCCCCTCAGAATCCCCATATTACGCAGAGGAGATCTCCCTCCTCCCCTCCTCAGAATCCCCATATTACGCAGAGGAGGTCTTCCCCCTCAGAATCCCCATATTACGCAGAGGAGATCTCCCCCCTCAGAATCCCCATATTACGCAGAGGAGGTCTTCCCCCCTCAGAATCCCCATATTACGCAGAGGAGGTCTTCCCCCTCAGAATCCCCATATTACGTAGAGGAGATCTCCTCTCCCCATTCCGCGCTCCTCCCTCAGAATCCCCATATTACGCAGAGGAGATCTTCCCCCTCAGAATCCCCATATTACGCAGAGGAGATCTTCCCCCTCTAGAGTCCCCATATTACGCAGAGGAGGTCTTCCCCCTCAGAATCCCCATATTACGCAGAGGAGATCTTCCCCTCAGAATCCCCATATTACGCAGAGGAGGTCTTCCCCCCTCAGAATCCCCATATTACGCAGAGGAGGTCTTCCCCCTCAGAATCCCCATATTACGCAGAGGAGGTCTTCCCCCTCAGAATCCCCATATTACGCAGAGGAGGTCTTCCCCCCCTCAGAATCCCCATATTACGCAGAGGAGATCTTCGCCCCCTCAGAATCCCCATATTACGCAGAGGAGATCTTCCCCCTCAGAATCCCCATATTACGCAGAGGAGATCTTCCCCCCCTCAGAATCCCCATATTACGCAGAGGAGGTCTTCCCCCCTCAGAATCCCCATATTACGCAGAGGAGGTCTTCCCCCCCTCAGAATCCCCATATTACGCAGAGGTGGTCTTCCCCACCCTTGAGGAAGAGACGTGCCATTTCCAGGCCCAGGGAAATGTGCTCATCTGTGGGGACACAAATGTGCGCACAGGAACACTACCTGATCTAACGAGCACACGAGGGGACAGCTTTATTACAGGCCATAGTGTCTCTAACTGTCTTCATCTCCCCCATAGAAACAACAGTGACAGCACCGTCAACAACAACGGAAGGGATCTGTTGCAGCTCTGTAGAAGCCCGGGTCTGTACTTTGTCAATGGCAGGTTCCGGGGGGACTCTTTGGGGAGATTCACCTACTGCTCACCTCTTGGCCACAGTACAGTAGACTATATGATCACAGACATTGACCCCTTCTCTCTCAGCTCATTCACTGTCAAGCCACTAACACCTGTCTGATCACAGCCAAATTACGTTCCTCAAAAGAACAGACATGGAAACAACCAGACATTCACAGCCCAGTCAGCTGTACAACATCAGACATTCATACAGATGGGCCCAAAACAGCACAGACGAATACCAGAACTCAACCTGGAACCAAAATATCCAGACACTCTTAGATAACTTTCTGGATACCACATTCACTCACAGTGAAGAAGGCATCAATCTAGCAGTAAAAACATCAACTATATATATATTCTTTTGCCGTTTGCCTGAATATATATATATATATCAACTATATATATTCTTTAGCCGTTTGCCTGAATATATATATATATATATTCAGGCAAACGGCAAAAGAATATATATATTCAGGCAAACGGCAAAAGAATATATATATAGTTGATGTTTTTACTGCTAGATTGATGCCTTCTTCACTGTGAAGAAGCACAATTGAAATTTATAAAAAACAAAACAAAAAAGATCACAGATGACAACTGGTTTGATGCAGATTGAAAAATTATAAGGAAAAAAACTTAGAACACTATCCAACCAAAAGCACATAGACCCAAGTAATGGTGAATTACGCCTTCATTACTGTGAGACTTTAAAACTCTATAAACGTAACACTCAGAACCAAACAAAGCATAGTACAACAGCAAGCAGCTGACACTAATTGAGGAGTCCATAAACACAAACGACTTCTGGCAAAATTGGAAAAAAGGTTTAAAACTCTAAACAAGAGGAATTAGGCGATACAAAATGGACATATGGACAACCCATTTTAAAACACTCTACAACACCGTTCGTAAACTGAGTACAAACGCAGAACAACGCCAAACTCATGAGAAGTTGAATGGATTAGAGAAAGCTACAAAGGACCATCAAAATCCAATGGAATCCCCAATTCCTGAACAGGAGCTCTATAAGAAACTAACCATTCTCTGACCAGGAGCTCTATAAGAAACTCAACTATTCCCTGACCAGGAGCCTCATAAGAAACTAAACTATTCCTGACCAGGAGCCTCTATAAGAAACTAAACCTTATTCCTGACCAGGAGCTCTATAAGAAACTAAACTATTCCTGACCAGGAGCTCTATAAGAAACTAAACTATTCCTGACCAGGAGCTCTATAAGAAACTAAACTATTCCTGACCAGGAGCTCTATAAGAAACTAAACTATTACTGACCAGGAGCTCTATAAGAAACTAAACTATTACTGACCAGGAGCTCTATAAGAAACTAAACTATTACTGACCAGGAGCTCTATAAGAAACTAAACTATTACTGACCAGGAGCTCTAAGAAACTAAACTATTCCTGACCAGGAGCTCTATAAGAAACTAAACTATTCCTGACCAGGAGCTCTATAAGAAACTAAACTATTCCTGACCAGGAGCTCTATAAGAAACTAAACTATTACTGACCAGGAGCTCTATAAGAAACTAAACTATTCCTGACCAGGAGCTCTATAAGAAACTAAACTATTCCTGACCAGGAGCTCTATAAGAAACTAAACTATTCCTGACCAGGAGCTCTATAAGAAACTAAACTATTCCTGACCAGGAGCTCTATAAGAAACTAAACTATTACTGACCAGGAGCTCTATAAGAAACTAAACTATTACTGACCAGGAGCTCTATAAGAAACTAAACTATTACTGACCAGGAGCTCTATAAGAAACTAAACTATTCCTGACCAGGAGCGCTATAAGAAACTAAACTATTACTGACCAGGAGCTCTATAAGAAACTAAACTATTACTGACCAGGAGCTCTATAAGAAACTAAACTATTCCTGACCAGGAGCTCTATAAGAAACTTCAGGCTCTGAAATGTAAAAGCATGCAGACCGGATGGCATCCTAAATGATGCTCAAACTCACTAGTGCAACATTTCAATTGGCCATATTAAAACTGTTTAATTTGATCCTGGGTGTAGGTTATTTCCCTGACATCTGGAATCAAGGACTCATAACCCCAATCATTAAAAACGGAGACAAATGTGACCCTAACAATTCCAGAGGCATTTGTGTGAACAGTAACCTGGGGAAGGTTTTCTGTAGTATTATAAATGTAAGAGTTCTAAACGTCCTTAATAAGCACAATGTCTTGAGTAAAAGCCTAATTGAATTTATACCAAAACATCACACAACTGATCATATGTACACCCTAAACACCCTGATAGATAAACATGTCCACCAACATAATACCAAAATATACGCTTGCTTTATCGACTTCCAAAAAGCATTTGATTCTATTTGGCATACAGGACTGTTCTACAAAGTTATTGAAAGTGGTGTAAGGGGTAAAACATATGATATAATTAAATCAATTTATACTGGCTTGTACGTGCAGCATTAAAATTGACAAGAAAATAACAGAATTCTTTAACCAGGGGCAGGGCCTTCATCAGGAATCTGAGCCTTGCACTCTTCAATATTTACATCAATGAATTGGCCACTATTCTCAGGAAATTAGACCAAAGTTCTCCATTGGTACAGACTACAATTACTTAGGTTTAAAAATAAGCTCAACTGGACACCTTAATGAGGAAGTGAATGAACTGAGAGAGAAAGCACGCAGGGCATTCTACGCCATTAAAAAGCTAATTCAAATTGAATTACCTATTACAATTTAGCTAAAACTAATTGAATATGTCAATGAACCAATTGCACTTTATAGCAGCGAGGTGTGGGGTCCACTTACAAACAAGGATTTCATCAAATGGGACAAACACCCCACTGAAACCTGCATGCAGAGTTCTATAAGAGTATCCTACATGTCCAAAGGAAAAGTACAAACAATGCATGCAGAGCAGAATTAGGCCCATATTCACTCAATAATAAAACTCAAAAGACAACTAAGTTTTGGAA
>NW_027014224.1:0-13982 GCF_036934945.1 Oncorhynchus masou masou
GGTAGTAGAGATGGTAAAGATAGAGAGAGATTGGAGTAGAGATGGTAAAGACAGAGAGAGATTGGAGTAGAGATGGTAAAGAGAGAGAGAGAGATGGGTAAAGATAGATGGAGTAGATGGTAAAGATAGAGAGAGATTGAGTAGAGATGGTAAAGATAGAGAGAGATTGGTAAAGTAGAGATGGTAAAGATAGAGAGATTGGAGTAGAGATGGTAAAGACAGAGATGGTAGTAGATGCAAAGATAGGAGTAGAGATGGTAAAGAGAGAGAGATGGGTAAAGAGAGAGAGAGATGAGAGATTGTAAGATAGAGAGACGGGAGCAGAGAGCAAAAAGATACAGAGAGAGTAGAGATGGTAAAGACAGATGGCAGAGAGATGGTAGTAGAGATGGTAAAGATAGAGAGATTGGAGTAGAGATGGTAAAGACAGAGAGGAATGGAGTAGAGATGGTAAAAAGAGAGAGAGAGCAGAGATGGTAAAGAGAGAGAGAGAGATGGGAGTAGAGATGGTAAAGATAGAGAGAGAGATGGGAGTAGAGATGGTAAAGATAGATGAGATGGTAGTAGAGATGGTAAAGATAGAGCAGAGATGGTAGTAGAGATGGTAAAGAGAGAGAGAGATTGAGAGATTGCAAAGATAGAGAGAGAGATGGGAGTAGAGATGGTAAAGATAGAGAGAGATGGTAGTAGAGATTATAAAGATAGAGAGAGATGGTAAAGATAGAGTGAGAGATGGGAGTAGAGATGGTAAAGATAGAGATTGGAGTAGAGATGTAAAGTAAAGATAGAGAGAGATGGGAGTAGAGATGGTAAAGATAGAGAGAGATGGTAGTGGAGATGGTAAAGACAGAGAGAGATGGGAGTAGAGATGGTAAAGACAGAGAGAGAGATGGGAGTAGAGATGGTAAAGCTAGAGAGAGAGATGGGAGTAGAGATGGTAAAGATAGAGAGAGATGGGAGTAGAGATGGTAAAGACAGACAGATGGGAGTAGAGATGGTAAACAGAGAGAGATGTAAAAGAGGAGGTGTTTCGTTTTCCATGTTGATCCTTTTAGATGTGTCATTGTTCTACTGTTGACTGTCACCATTTCATTGTTGTTATTGTTATAATTTCTTATTATTATTATGTAATACCATTTTACATGACAATTCTCTCCTCCTCCCTCTCTCTCTCATCCCTCTCTCTCTCTCTGATTCATCTCTCTCTCCCCTCCTCTCTCTCTCTCTCTCTGTGTATCTCTCTCTCTCTCTCTGTGTGTGTGTGTGTGTGTGTGTGTGTGTGTGTGTGTGTGTGTGTGTGTGTGTGTGTGTGTGTGTGTGTGTGTGTGTGTGTGTGTGTAGCGTGCGGGGAGACCCTACAGGAGTCGAGAGCCAGGTAACTTCTCGTCGCCCGGTTACCCCAACGGTTATCCCTCATACACACACTGTGTCTGGAGGGTCTCTGTCACCCCGGGAGAGAAGGTAAACACACACACAGAGATGTAGGGGAGAGAAGGTAAACACACACAGAGATATAGGGGAGAGAAGGTAAATACAGAGAGAGAAAGGGTAGGGAAGGTAAACACAGAGATATAGGGGAGAGAAGGTAAACACACACAGAGAGATATAGGGGAGAGAAGGTAAACACACACAGAGAGATATAGGGGAGAGAAGGTAAACACAGAGAGAGAAAGGGTAGGGAAGGTAAACACAGAGATATAGGGGAGAGAAGGTAAACAGAGATATAGGGGAGAGAAGGTAAACACAGAGAGAGAAAGGGTAGGGAAGGTAAACACAGAGAGAGAGGGGAGAGAAGGTAAACACACACAGAGAGATATAGGGGAGAGAAGGTAAACACAGAGAGAGAAAGGGTAGGGAAGGTAAACACAGAGAGATAGGGGAAAGAAGGTAAACACAGAGAGAGAGGGGAGAGAAGGTAAACACAGAGAGATATAGGGGAGGGAAGGTAAACACACAGCGATATAGGGGAGAAAGGTAAACACAGAGATATGGGAGAGAAGGTAAACACAGAGAGAGAGGAGGAGAAGGTAAACACAGAGATATAGGAGAGAGAAGGTAAACACAGAGATAGGGGAGAGAAGGTAAACACAGAGAGGGGAGAGAAGGTAAACACAGAGAGATATAGGAGAGAGAAGGTAAACACAGAGAGATAGGGGAGAGAATGTAAACACACAGAGAGATATAGGGGAGAGAAGGTAAACACACACACAGAGAGATATAGGGGAGAGAAGGTAAACACACACAGAGAGATATAGGGGAGAGAAGGTAAACACAGAGAGAGAGGGGAGAGAAGGTAAACACACACAGAGAGATATAGGGGAGAGAAGGTAAACACAGAGAGAGAAAGGGTAGGGAAGGTAAACACAGAGAAATAGGGGAGAGAAGGTAAACAGAGATATAGGGGAGAGAAGGAAAACACACACAGAGATATAGGGGAGAGAAGGGAAACACAGAGAGATAGGGGAAAGAAGGTAAACACAGAGAGAGAGGGGAGAGAAGGTAAACACAGAGAGATATAGGGGAGGGAAGGTAAACACACAGCGATATAGGGGAGAGAAGGTAAACACAGAGAGATATGGGAGAGAAGGTAAACACAGAGAGAGAGGGGAGAGAAGGTATACACAGAGAGAGATAGGAGAGAGAAGGTAAACACAGAGAGATAGGGGAGAGAAGGTAAACACAGAGAGAGAGGGGAGAGAAGGTAAACACAGAGAGATATAGGAGAGAGAAGGAAACACAGAGAGATAGGGAAGAGAATGTAAACACACAGAGAGATATAGGGGAGAGAAGGTAAACACACACACAGAGAGATATAGGGGAGAGAAGGTAAACACACAGAGAGATATAGGGTAGAGAAGGTAAACACAGAGAGAGAGGGGAGAGAAGGTAAACACACACATAGATAGGGGAGAGAAGGTAAACACAAAGAGATATAGGGGAGGGAAGGTAAACACAGAGATATAGGGGAGAGAAGGTAAACACAGAGATATATAGGGGAGAGAAGGTAAACACAGAGAAATAGGGGAGAGAAGGTAAACACAGATAGATATAGGGGACAGAAGGTAAACACAGAGAGATATAGGGGAGAGAAGGTAAACAGACAGAGAGATAGGGAGAGAAGGTAAACACACACAGAGAGATATAGGGGAGAGCAGGTAAACACATAGAGATAGGGGAGAGAAGGTAAACACACACAGAGATATACGGGAGAGAAGGTAAACACACACAGAGATATAGGGGAGAGGAGGGAAACACAGAGATATCGGGGAGAAAAGTTAAACACACACAGAGAGATAGGGAGAGAAGGTGAAACACAGATATATATGGGGGAGAGAAGGTAAACACAGAGAGAGATAGGGGGAGGGAAGGTAAAACACACAGCGATGGGGAGAGAAGGTAAACACAGAGAGATATGGGAGAGAAGGTAAACACAGAGAGAGAGGGGAGAGAAGGTAAACACAGAGAGATATAGGAGAGAGAAGGTAAACACAGAGAGATAGGGGAGAGAAGGTAAACACAGAGAGGGGAGAGAAGGTAAACACAGAGAGATATAGGAGAGAGAAGGTAAACACAGAGAGATAGGGGAGAGAATGTAAACACACAGAGAGATATAGGGGAGAGAAGGTAAACACACACACAGAGAGATATAGGGGAGAGAAGGTAAACACACACAGAGAGATATAGGGGAGAGAAGGTAAACACAGAGAGAGAGAGGAGAGAAGGTAAACACACACATAGATAGGGGAGAGAAGGTAAACACAAAGAGATATAGGGGAGGGAAGGTAAACACAGAGATATAGGGGAGAGAAGGTAAACACAGAGATATATAGGGGAGAGAAGGTAAACACAGAGAAATAGGGGAGAGAAGGTAAACACAGATGGATATAGGGGACAGAAGGTAAACAGAGAGATATAGGGGAGAGAAGGTAAACACACAGAGAGATAGGGGAGAGAAGGTAAACACACACATAGATATAGGGGAGAGAAGGTAAACACACACACAGAGATATAGGGGAGAGCAGGTAAACACAGAGAGATAGGGGAGGGAAGGTAAACACAGAGATATAGGGGACAGAAGGTAAACACAGAGAGAGATAGGGGAGAGAAGGTAAACACACACAGAGATATAGGGGAGAGAAGGTAAACACACACAGAGATATAGGGGAGAGAAGGGAAACACACAGATATCGGGGAGAAAAGTTAAACACACACAGAGATAGGGGAGAAAGGCAACACAGATATATATAGGGGAGAAGGTAAACACAGAGAGAGATAGGGGAGGGAAGGTAGAAAACAGAGATATGGGGAGAGAAGGCAAACACAGAGATATAGGGGGAGGGAAGGTAAACACAGAGATATAGGACAGAAGGTAAACACAGAGAGAGATAGGGGAGAGGGTAAACAGAGAGATTTAGGGGAGAGAATGTAAACACAGAGAGATATTGGGGCAGGGAAGGCAAACACACAGAGATAGGGGGAGAGAAGGTAAACACAGATATATATAGGGGGAGAAGGTAAACACAGAGACAGATAGGGGAGGGAAGGTAGAAACAGAGAAATATAGGGGAGAGAAGGTAAACACAGAGAGATAGGGGAGGGAAGGTAAACACAGAGATATAGGGGACAGAAGGTAAACACAGAGAGAGATAGGGGAGGGAAGGTATAAACAGAGAGATTTAGGGGAGAGAATGTAAACACAGAGAGATAGGGGAGGGAAGGTAAACACAGAGATAGGGGAGAGAAGGTAAACACAGAGAAAGAGGGGAGAGAAGGTAAACACAGAGAGAGATATAGGGGAGAAGGTAAACACAGAGAGATATAGGAAAGGTAAACACACAGAGAGATAGGGGAAGAAGTAAACACAGAGAGAGATAGGGAAGAGAAGGTAAACACAGAGAGATATTATAGGGGAGAGAAGGTAAACACAGAGAGATATAGGGGAGAGAAGGTAAAACAAAGAGAGAGATATAGAAGAGAGAAGGTAAACACAGAGAGATATAGAGGAGGAGGGTAAACACAGAGGAGATTTTGTGGAGAAAAGGTAAAGAGAGATATAGGGGAGAGAAGGTATAAACAAGAGATATAGAGATAAGGTAAACACAGAGATATAGGAAGAGAAGGTAAAACAAGAGATATGGGGAGAGAATGTAAACAGAGATATCGGAGAGAAGCTAATAACAGAGATATAGGGGAGAGAAGGTAAACACAGAGATATAGGGGAGAGAAGGTAAACACACACAGAGACATATAGGCAGAGAAGGTAAACACAGAGGGGGAGAAGGTAAACACAGAGAGAGAGGGGAGAGAAGGTAAACACAGAGATAAATTGGAGAGAGAAGGTAAACACAGAGAGAGAGGGGAGAGAAGGTAAACACAGAGAAAGAGGGGAGAGAAGGTAAACACAGAGAAATAGGGGAGAGAATGTAAACAGAGATATCGGGGAGAGAAGCTATTAACAGAGATATAGGGGAGAGAAGGTAAACACAGAGATATAGGGGAGAGAAGGTAAACACACACAGAGACATATAGGGGAGAGAAGGTAAACACAGAGAGAGAGGGGAGAAGGTAAACACAGAGAGAGGAGAGAAGGTAAACACAGAGATAAATTGAGAGAGAAGGTAAACACAGAGAGATAGGGAAGGTAAACACACACATAGATATAGGGAGAGAAGGTAAACACACACACAGAGATATAGGGGAGAGCAGGTAAACACAGAGAGATAGGGGAGGGAAGGTAAACACAGAGATATAGGGGACAGAAGGTAAACACAGAGAGAGATAGGGGAGGGAAGGTAAACACACACAGAGATATAGGGGAGAGAAGGTAAACACAGAGAGATAGGGGAGAGAAGGTAAACACACACAGAGATATAGGGGAGAGAAGGTAAACACACACAGAGATATAGGGGAGAGAAGGGAAACACAGAGATATCGGGGAGAAAAGTTAAACACACACAGAGAGATAGGGGAGAGAAGGTAAACACAGATATATATAGGGGAGAGAAGGTAAACACAGAGAGAGATAGGGGAGGGAAGGTAGAAACAGAGAGATATAGGGGAGAGAAGGTAAACACAGAGATATAGGGGAGGGAAGGTAAACACAGAGATATAGGGGACAGAAGGTAAACACAGAGAGAGATAGGGGAGGGAAGGTATAAACAGAGAGATTTAGGGGAGAGAATGTAAACACAGAGAGATATTGGGGCGGGAAGGCAAACACACAGAGAGATAGGGGAGAGAAGGTAAACACAGATATATATAGGGGAGAGAAGGTAAACACAGAGACAGATAGGGGAGGGAAGGTAGAAACAGAGAAATATAGGGGAGAGAAGGTAAACACAGAGAGATAGGGGAGGGAAGGTAAACACAGAGATATAGGGGACAGAAGGTAAACACAGAGAGAGATAGGGGAGGGAAGGTATAAACAGAGAGATTTAGGGGAGAGAATGTAAACACAGAGAGATAGGGGAGGGAAGGTAAACACAGAGATAGGGGAGAGAAGGTAAACACAGAGAAAGAGGGGAGAGAAGGTAAACACAGAGAGAGATATAGGGGAGAGAAGGTAAACACAGAGAGATATAGGGGAGAGAAGGTAAACACAGAGAGAGATATAGGGGAGAGAAGGTAAACACAGAGAGAGATAGGGAAGAGAAGGTAAACACAGAGAGATATTATAGGGGAGAGAAGGTAAACACAGAGAGAGATATAGGGGAGAGAAGGTAAAAACAAAGAGAGATATAGAAGAGAGAAGGTAAACACAGAGAGATATAGAGGAGGGAGGGTAAACACAGAGAGATTTTGTGGAGAAAAGGTAAAGAGAGATATAGGGGAGAGAAGGTATAAACAGAGAGATATAGGGGAGATAAGGTAAACACAGAGAGATATAGGAGAGAGAAGGTAAACAGAGATATAGGGGAGAGAATGTAAACAGAGATATCGGGGAGAGAAGCTATTAACAGAGATATAGGGGAGAGAAGGTAAACACACACAGAGACATATAGGGGAGAGAAGGTAAACACAGAGAGAGAGGGGGGAGAAGGTAAACACAGAGAGAGAGGGGAGAGAAGGTAAACACAGAGATAAATTGGAGAGAGAAGGTAAACACAGAGAGAGAGGGGAGAGAAGGTAAACACAGAGAAAGAGGGGAGAGAAGGTAAACACAGAGAAATAGGGGAGAGAATGTAAACACAGAGAGATAGGGGAGAGAAGGTAAACACAGAGAGATAGGTGAGGGAAGGTAAACACTGAGAGATATCGGGGAGAGAATATAAACACAGAGATATAGGGGAGAGAAGGTAAACACAGAGAGAGATATAGGGGAGAGAAAGTAAACAGAGAGAGATATAGGGGAGAGAAGGTAAACACAGAGATATAGGGGAGAGAAGGTAAACACAGAGAGAGATATAGGGGAGAGAAGGTAAACAGAGAGATAGATATAGGGGAGAGAAGGTAAACACAGAGATATAGGGGCGAGAAGGTATAAACACAGAGAGATAGGGGAGAGAAGGTAAACACGGAGATATAGGGGAGAAATGGTCAACACACACAGAGAGATATAGGGGAGAGAAGGTAAACACAGAGAGAGAGGGGAGAGAAGGTAAACACAGAGAGATATAGGGGAGAGAAGGTAAACACAGAGAGAGTGGAGAGAAGGTAAACACAGAGAGATATAGGGGAGAGAAAGTAAACACAGAGAGATATAGGGGAGAGAAGGTAAACACAGAGAAAGAGTGGAGAGAAGGTAAACACAGAGATAAATTGGAGAGAGAAGGTAAACACAGAGAGATAGGGGAGAGAAGGTAAACACAAAGAGATATAGGGGAGGGAAGGTAAACACAGAGATATAGGGGAGAGAAGGTAAACACAGAGATATATAGGGGAGAGAAGGTAAACACAGAGATATAGGGGAGAGAAGGTAAACACACAGAGAGATAGGGGAGAGAAGGTAAACACACACAGAGATATAGGTGAGAGAAGTTAAACACACACACAGAGATATAGGGGAGAGCAGGTAAACACAGAGAGATAGGGGAGAGAAGGTAAACACACACAGAGATATAGGGGAGAGAAGGGAAACACAGAGATATCGGGGAGAAAAGTTAAACACACACAGAGAGATAGGGGAGAGAAGGTAAACACAGATAAATATAGGGGAGAGAAGGTAAACACAGAGAGAGATAGGGGAGGGAAGGTAGAAACAGAGAGATATAGGGGAGAGAAGGTAAACACAGAGAGATAGGGGAGGGAAGGTAAACACAGAGATTTAGGGGACAGAAGGTAAACACAGAGAGATATTGGGGAGGGAAGGCAAACACACAGCGATATAGGGGAGAGAAGGTATACACAGAGAGATATAGCGGAGGGGAGGTAAACACAGAGAGATAGGGGAGGGAAGGTAAACACAGAGATAGGGGAGAGAAGGTAAACACAGAGAAAGAGGGGAGAGAAGGTAAACACAGAGAGAGATATAGGGGAGAGAAGGTAAACACAGAGAGATATAGGGGAGAGAAGGTACACACAGAGAGAGATATAGGGGAGAGAAGGTAAACACAGAGAGAGATAGGGAAGAGAAGGTAAACACAGAGAGATATTATAGGGGAGAGAAGGTAAACACAGAGAGAGATATAGGGGAGAGAAGTTAAAAACACAGAGAGATATAGGAGAGAGAAGGTAAACACAGAGAGATATAGAGGAGGGAGGGTAAACACAGAGAGATTTTGTGGAGAAAAGGTAAAGAGAGATATAGGGGAGAGAAAGTATAAACAGAGAGATATAGGGGAGATAAGGTATACACAGAGAGATATAGGAGAGAGAAGGTAAACAGAGATATAGTGGAGAGAATGTAAACAGATATCGGGGAGAGAAGCTATTAACAGAGATATAGGGGAGATAAGGTAAACACAGAGATATAGGGGAGAGAAGGTAAACACACACAGAGACATATAGGGGAGAGAAGGTAAACACAGAGAGAGAGGGGGGAGAAGGTAAACACAGAGAGAGAGGGGAGAGAAGGTAAACACAGAGATAAATTGGAGAGAGAAGGTAAACACAGAGAGAGAGGGGAGAGAAGGTAAACACAGAGAAAGAGGGGAGAGAAGGTAAACACAGAGAGATAGGGGAGAGAATGTAAACACAGAGAGATAGGGGAGAGAAGGTAAACACAGAGAGATAGGTGAGGGAAGGTAAACACTGAGAGATATCGGGGAGAGAATGTAAACACAGAGATATAGGGGAGAGAAGGTAAACACAGAGAGAGATATAGGGGAGAGAAAGTAAACAGAGAGATAGATATAGGGGAGAGAAGGTAAACACAGAGATATAGGGGCGAGAAGGTATAAACACAGAGAGATAGGGGAGAGAAGGTAAACACGGAGATATAGGGGAGAAATGGTCAACACACACAGAGAGATATAGGAGAGAGAAGGTAAACACAGAGAGAGAGGGGAGAGAAGGTAAACACAGAGAGATAGGGGAGGGAAGGTAAACACAGAGATTTAGGGGACAGAAGGTAAACACAGAGAGATATTGGGGAGGGAAGGCAAACACACAGCGATATAGGGGAGAGAAGGTATACACAGAGAGATATAGCGGAGGGGAGGTAAACACAGAGAGATAGGGGAGGGAAGGTAAACACAGAGATAGGGGAGAGAAAGTAAACACAGAGAAAGAGGGGAGAGAAGGTAAACACAGAGAGAGATATAGGGGAGAGAAGGTAAACACAGAGAGAGATATAGGGGAGAGAAGGTAAACACAGAGAGATATAGGGGAGAGAAGGTACACACAGAGAGAGATATAGGGGAGAGAAGGTAAACACAGAGAGAGATAGGGAAGAGAAGGTAAACACAGAGAGATATAGGGGAGAGAAGTTAAAAACACAGAGAGATATAGGAGAGAGAAGGTAAACACAGAGAGATATAGAGGAGGGAGGGTAAACACAGAGAGATAGGTGAGGGAAGGTAAACACTGAGAGATATCGGGGAGAGAATGTAAACACAGAGATATAGGGGAGAGAAGGTAAACACAGAGAGAGATATAGGGGAGAGAAAGTAAACAGAGAGATAGATATAGGGGAGAGAAGGTAAACACAGAGATATAGGGGCGAGAAGGTATAAACACAGAGAGATAGGGGAGAGAAGGTAAACACGGAGATATAGGGGAGAAATGGTCAACACACACAGAGAGATATAGGGGAGAGAAGGTAAACACAGAGAGAGAGGGGAGAGAAGGTAAACACAGAGAGAGAGTGGAGAGAAGGTAAACACCCCCACCTCTCTCTCTCTCTAACCACTCCCCCTCTTCTCCCCCCCACCTCTCTCTCTCTCTCTCTCCCCACTCCCCTCTTCTCCTCCCCCATCTCTCTCTCTCTAACCACTCCTCTTTCTCTCCCCCACCTATCTCTCTCTCCTCCCCACTCCCTTTCTCTCCCCCACCTCTCTCTCTTACCACTCCCTCTTTCTCCCCCACCTCTCTCTCCCCCACTCCCCTCTTTCTCCCCCCCCTCTCTCTCTCTCTCTAACCACTCCCCTCTTTCTCTCCTCCACCTCTCTCTCTCTAACCACTCCCCCTCTTTCTCCCCCCCACCTCTCTCTTCCCCCAGATTGTTCTCAACTTTACCACTATGGACCTGTATAAGAGCTCTCTGTTGGTATGACTACATAGAAGTTAGAGATGGATACTGGAGGAAGGCCCCACTGCTAGGTAAGAAGAGAGAGAGAGAGAGAGAGAGAGAGAGAGAGAGAGAGAGAGAGAGAGAGAGAGAGAGAGAGAGAGAGACAGAGAGACAGAGAGTGTGTGTGTTGTGTTCATTTGTTTTTTTCTGACTTGTAGTTCAATTCAAAAATTGCTTTGTTTGTGTGTGTGTGTGTTTGTGTGTGTGTGTGTGTGTCTCTCTCTCTCTCTCTCTCTCTGTGTGTGTGTGTGTGTGTGTGTGTGTGTGTGTGTGTGTGTGTGTGTGCGTGCGTGCGTGCGTGCGCGCGTGCGTGCGTGCGTGCGTGCGTGTGTGCGTGTGTGTGTGTCTCTCTCTCTCTCTCTCTCTCTGTGTGTGTGTGTGTGTGTCTCTCTCTCTCTGTGTGTGTGTGTGTGTGTGTGTGTGTGTGTGTGTGTGTGTGTGTGTGTGTGTGTGTGTGTGTGTGTGTGTGTGTGTGTGTGTGTGTGTGTGTGTGTGTGTGTAGATAGGTTCTGTGGGGATCAGGTTCCTGAGGGTCTGGTGTCGTCAGACAGTCGGATGTGGATTGAGTTCGAAGCAGCAGTAACTGGGTGGGAAAGGGATTTTGCTGTTTATGAAGGTACCACACACACACACACACACACACACACACACACACACACACACACACACACACACAAACAAAGCAATTTTTGAATTGAACTACAAGTCAGAAAAAAACAAATGAACACAACACACACACTCTCTCTCTCTCTCTCTCTCTCTCTCTCTCTCTCTCTCTCTCTCTCTCTCTCTCTCTCCTCTCTCCTTCCTCTCTCCTCTCTCTCTCTCCTCTCTCCTTCTCTCTCCTCTCTCTCTCTCTCCTCTCTCCTTCCTCTCTTCTCTCCCATCTTCCTTCCCTTCCCCTCTCTTCTCCCCCCTCTTCCCTGCACTCTTCCTCCCCCTCTCCTCTTGCCTCCCTCCTCTCCTCTCTCTCCTCTTCCTCCACCTCTCACCCCTCTTCCACCACTCATCCTCCCCCTCTCCTCTCGCCTCCCTCCTCTCCTCTCTCCTCTTCCTCCACCTCTCCCCCCTCTTCCACCACTCTTCCTCCCCCTCTCCTCTCGCCTCCCTCCTCTCCTCTCTCTCCTCTTCCTCCACCTCTCCCCCTCTTCCACCACTCATCCCTCTCCCCTCTCCCTCTCACCTCCCTCCTCTCCTCTCTCTCTCCTCTTCCTCCACCTCTCCCCCTCTTCCACCACTCTTCCTCCTCCTCTTCCTCCCTCCTCTCCTCTCTCCCCTCTTCCTCCACCTCTCCCCCCTCTCCATCCCTTCCCCTCTCCTCCCCTTCCTCCCCTTCCCCCCCTCCTGTAGCTGTCTGTGGAGGAGAGATCTTGAAGGATCAGGGTCAGATTCAGTCCCCCTAACTATCCTGATGACTACCGTCCATCTAAAGACTGTGTTTGGAGGATCACCGTGTCAGAGGGGGTACAACGAGGGACTCAGCTTCCAGGCCTTTGAGGTGACACCACCTGTCTGTCTGTCTGTCTGTCTGTCTGTCTGTCTGTCTGTCTGTCTGTCTGTCTGTTCTTCTCTGTCTCTCTCCTCTTTCTCTGTCATTCTCTCTCACATGCTCGTGTGCGGGTGTGTGTTTGTTTGGCAAAGCCCCTGGTACTAATTCAATAAGAAATGTATCTGAACTCTGAATGACCTCTAGAATATTCCCTATGACTGAAACGATGACTGACCTGAAACTATGACTGACCTGAAACTATGACTGAAACTATGACTGACCTGAAACTATGACTGACCTGAAACTATAACTGACCTGAAACTATGATTTAAACTATGACTGACCTGAAACTATGACTGAAACTATGACTGACCTGAAACTATGACTGAAACTATGACTGAACTGAAACTATGATTTAAACTATGACTGACCTGACACTATGACTGAAACTATGACTGACCTGAAACTATGACTGAAACTATGACTGACCTGAAACTATGACTGACCTGAAACTATGACTGAACTGAAACTATGACTGAAACTATGACTGAAACTATGACTGACCTGAAACTATGACTGACCTGAAACTATGACTGACCTGAAACTATGACTGAACTGAAACTATGACTGACCTGAAACTATGACTGACCTGAAACTATGACTGAACTGAAACTATGACTGAAACTATGACTGAAACTATGACTGACCTGAAACTATGACTGACCTGAAACTATGACTGACCTGAAACTATGACTGACCTGAAACTATGACTGAACTGAAACTATGACTGAAACTATGACTGACCTGAAACTATGACTGACCTGAAACTATGACTGACCTGAAACTATGACTGACCTGAAACTATGACTGAACTGAAACTATGACTGAAACTATGACTGAAACTATGACTGACCTGAAACTATGACTGACCTGAAACTATGACTGACCTGAAACTATGACTGACCTGAAACTATGACTGAACTGAAACTATGACTGAATCTATGACTGAACTGAAACTATGACTGAACTGAAACTATGACTGAACTGAAACTATGACTGAAACTATGACTGAACTGAAACTATGGCTGAACTGAAACTATGACTGAATCTATGACTGAACTGAAACTATGACTGACCTGAAACTATGATTTAAACTATGACTGAACTGAAACTATGATTTAAACTATGACTGAACTGAAACTATGATTTAAACTATGATTTAAACTATGACTGAAACTATGACTGAACTGAAACTATGACTGAACTGAAACTATGATTTAAACTATGACTGAAACTATGACTGAACTGAAACTATGACTGAACTGAAACTATGATTTAAACTATGACTGAATCTATGACTGAACTGAAACTATGACTGAACTGAAACTATGACTGAACTGAAACTATGACTGAACTGAATCTATGACTGAACTGGATCTATGACTGACCTGAAACTATTACTGAACTGAAACTATGACTGAAACTATGACTGAAACTATGACTGACCTGAAACTATGATTTAAACTATGACTGAACTGAAACTATGATTTAAACTGTGACTGAAACTATGACTGACCTGAAACTATGACTGAACTGAAACTATGACTGAATCTATGACTGAACTGAAACTATGATTTAAACTATGACTGAATCTATGACTGAACTGAATCTATGACTGAAACTATTACTGAACTGAATCTATGACTGACCTGAAACTATGACTGACCTGAAACTATGACTGACCTGAATCTATGACTGAACTGAAACTATGACTGAACTGAAACTATGATTTAAACTATGACTGAAACTATGACTGACCTGAAA
>NW_027014225.1:0-13982 GCF_036934945.1 Oncorhynchus masou masou
ACACAGTAGACCCAGCAGTATTCTCATATAGAATCCTATAAAGGATAACATTCTGTAAAGAAGAGTGGGGTTTGTACTCTGGCCAGTCTTTGCGATGGTGATGCTGTAGGAGAGGGCATCAGTAGCAGTGGGCCTCATCTTAACATCTAAAGTGTTGTCCCCATCAGTGTGGAGATTATCTCTCAGGACAGTACACTTGTTCCCACTGAGATGAAGACCGCTGACGAAGAGAGGAGAACGATCCAATGACATCATCGCCTTGATCTCTGCAGCCTAGAGAGAGAGAGAGAGAGAGAGAGAGAGAGAGAGAGAGAGAGAGAGAGAAAGAGATGTTAGAGGTACCACACCAGCTCCATCTAGTGGCTGTACAGTTTACCTAGTAAAGACATTACTGCAGTGTTTCCCAGTGAGGCCAAACCATGACAAACAACATTGGGCACTCACAGGAACAAAAAGCCTTCTACTATATCATCCTGGAATATCCAAGGCCTGAGGTCATCTGCCTTTGGCCTGAAGAGCAGAAACCGGACTTCACCAAAGAAATCGGTAGTATAGACACTGTCATCCTGCAAGAAACCTGGTATAGAGGAGACGGACCCACTGGTTGCCCTCTAGGTTACAGAGAGCTGGTAGTCCCATCCACCACACTACCAGGTGGGTGGTATAGAGGAGACAGACCCACTGGTTGCCCTCTAGGTTACAGAGAGCTGGTAGTCCCATCCACCACACTACCAGGTGGGTGGTATAGAGGAGACAGACCCACTGGTTGCCCTGGTTACAAAGAGCTGGTAGTCCCATCCACCACACTACCAGGTGGGTGGTATAGAGGAGACGGACCCACTGGTTGCCCTCTAGGTTACAGAGAGCAGGTAGTCCCATCCACCACTACCAGGTGCGGTGGCATAGAGGAGACGGACCCACTGGTTGCCCTCTAGGCTACAGAAGAGCTGGTAGTCCCATCCACCACACTACCAGGTGGGTGGTATAGAGGAGACAGACCCACTGGTTGTCCTCTAGGTTACAGAGAGCTGGTAGTCCCATCCACCACACTACCAGGTGGGTGGTATAGAGGAGACGGACCCACTGGTTGCCCTCTAGGTTACAGAGAGCTGGTAGTCCCATCCACCACACTACCAGGTGGGTGGTACAGAGGAGACGGACCCACTGGTTGACCTCTAGGTTACAGAGAGCTGGTAGTCCCATCCACCACACTACCAGGGCAGGTGCAGAGGAGACGGTCCCACTGGCTGTCCTCTAGGTTACAGAGAGCTGGTAGTCCCATCCACCACACTACCAGGTGGGTGGTATAGAGGAGATGGACCCACTGGTTGTCCTCTGGTTAGCAGAGAGCTGGTAGTCCCATCCACCACACTACCAGGTGGGTGGTATAGAGGAGATGGACCCACTGGTTGTCCTCTCGGTTACAGAGCTGGTAGTCCCATCCACCACACTACCAGGTGGGTGGTATGGGGAGATGGACCCACTGGTTGTCCTCTAGGTTACAGAGAGCTGGTAGTCCCATCACCCACCTCTGGGTGGGTGGTATAGAGAATGGACCACTGGTTGTCCTCTAGGTTACAGAGAATGATCCCATCCACCACACTGCCAGGTGGGTGGTATAGAGGAGACAGACCCACTGGTTGCCCTGGTTACAGAGAGCTGGTAGTCCCATCCACCAACACTACCAGGTGGGTGGTATAGAGGAGACGGACCCACTGGTTGTCCTCTAGGTATACAGAGAGCTGGTAGTCCCATCCACCACACTGCCAGGTGGGTGGTATAGAGGAGACGGACCCACTGGTTGTCCTCTAGGTTACAGAGGCTGGTAGTCCCATCCACACACTACCAGGTGGGTGGTATAGAGGAGACAGACCCACTGGTTGCCCTCTAGGTTACAGAGAAGCTAGTCCCATCCACCAAACTACCAGGTGGGTGGTATAGAGGAGACGGACCCACTGGTTGCCCTCTAGGTTACAGAGAGATGGTAGTCCCATCCACCAAACTACCAGGTGGGTGGTATAGAGGAGAGCGGACCCACTGGTTGCCCTCTGGACACAGAGAGCTGGTAGTCCCATCCACCACACTACAGGTGGGTGGTATAGAGGAGACGGACCCACTGGTTGTCCTCTAGGTTACAGAGAGCTGGTAGTCCCATCCACCACACTACCAGGTGGGTGGTATGGGAGATGGACCCACTGGTTGTCCTCTAGGTTACAGAGCTGGTAGTCCCATCCACCACACTACCAGGTAGGTGGCATAGAGGAGACAGACCCACTGGTTGCCCTCTAGGTTACAGAGAGCTGGTAAGTCCCATCCACCAAACTACCAGGTGGGTGGTATAGGGAATGGACCCACTGGTTGCCTCTAGGTTACAGAAAGGCTGTCGTCCATCCACCAAACTACCAGGTGGGTGGTATGGGGGAGATGGACCCACTAGTTTGCCACTCCAGTTACAGAGGCTGAGTCCCATCCACCACACTACCAGGTGGGTGGTATAGAGGAGACGGACCCACTGGTTGCCCTCTAGGTTACAAGAGAGCTGGTAGTCCCATCACCAAACTGCCAGGTGGGTGGTATAGAGGAGATGAAACACTAGTTGCCATCTAGGTTACAGAGAGCTGGTAGTCCCATCCACCCCACTACCAGATGGGTGCGTCTCAGGAGACAGGACCTAGTTTTGCCCTCTAGGTTACAGAGAGCTGGTGGTCCCATCCACCAAACTACCAGGTGGGTGGTATAGAGACAGACCCACTGGTTGCCCTCTAGGTTACAGAGCTGGTGGTCCCATCCACCACACTACCAGGTGGGTGGTATAGAGGAGACGGACCCACTGGTTGCCCTCTAGGTTACAGAGAGCTGGTAGTCCCATCCACCAAACTACCAGGTGGTGGTATAGAGGAGACGGACCCACTGATTTGCCCTCTAGGTTACAGAGAGCTGGTAGTCCCATCCACCACACTACCAGGTGGGTGGTATAGAGGAGACAAACCCACTGGATGCCCTCTAGGTTACAGAGAGCTGGTAGTCCCATCCACCACACTACCAGGTGGAAATAAAACTGTGAAGGACCTCGGGAGATGGACCCATATCAAGACCATTTGGATGCCATCTAGGTTACATTGCAAAAAGCTGGTACTTTCATGTCCAAAAAGGTGGGTGGTATAAAAGATGGATCCATGCTGGATGCCTCTAGGTTACAGAGCTGGTAGTCCCATAAACCACTAACTAAACTTCAGTTAGTGGTAAATACGGACAGACTACTGGTTGCCCTCTAGGTTACAAAAAGCTGATCATAGTCCCAGTGCTAGCCTCCCTACCTGGTGGGTGGTCAAAGCAAGGGCAGACCCAAGGTTTTACTGCTAACCTATAAAGATAATGTATGGCTTCCACCACACTACCTCTGGGTGGTATAGAGCCGACAGACCCACTGGTTGCCCTCTAGGTCACAGAGAGGCCTCCTAGTCCCATTTCTAAGCAAACAGCTACCAGGGTGGGTGGTATAGAGCCCAGACAGACCCACTGGTCTGCCCTCCCATGTCAGAGACGTGCAAACTGGTCTCCCAGTCTTTACTGAAGACTACCAGTGGGTCATATATTGAGGAGTCTGACCCAGGTTGTGGGAAGGTGACAGAAAGCTGGTAGTCCCATCCACCACACTACCAGGTGGGTGGTCTCTGCCTGGACCCACTGGTTGCCCTCTAGGTTCCACAGAGAGCTGGTAGTCCTCTAACCCTATTACAGGGGCTGAGTCACTGGACCACTGGGGCTCTCTCATGGTTACAGAGGCTGTTAGTCCCATCCACCACACTGAGTGGGTTGATTCACCCACTGGTGGTCCTCCTAGGTTATAGAGTTGGTAGTCCCCCCCAAACCCAGGTGGGTGGTATAGAGGAGACGGACCCACTCAGCTTTGTCTCTAGGTTACAGAAGTTGCTGGAAGTCCCATCCCCTGCAGGTGGGTGGTATATAGAGGAGGCAGACCCACTGGTTATCCTTCCTAGGTTTGGCCCTAGTCCCGGGGGTGTCCTCGGGTGGGTGGTACAAGAGTCTCCCGACCCTCCTGGTCTCAGCCTCCAGTTATTTAGAGCTGGTAGTCCCATCCACCACACACTACCAGGTGGGTGTTTGTATATCTGGAGTACAGACCCACTGTGCCCTCTAGGTTACAGAGAAGCTAAGTGGTCCCATCCACCAAACTACCAGGTGGGTGGTCTCGGAGGACCTGAGCCACTGGACCATGCCCAGGACTACCTGACATGATGAGCTGGTAGTCCCCAGTCCACCTACCAGGTGGCTCCAGTTTCAACTGACCAGAGCCCTAGGTTTGCCCCAGGACTACTTGACATGATGACCTGGTAGTCCCATCCACCACCACCAGGTGGGTGGTATAGCTGAGACAGACCAACTGGTTGCCTTATTAGTTACAGAGAGCTGGTCAGTCCCATCCACCACACTGAACATCTTGGCCATGTTCTGTTATAAGACCCACTGGTTGCCAGCCAGGAAGAGGACTGTAGTCCCACCACACATAGCCAGGTGGGTGGTCTAGGAGACAGACCCAGGTTTTGGCTTTTCAGGGAGCTGGTAGTCCCATCCACCACACCTGCATTGCTTGTGTTTGGGGTTTTAGAGGGACAGACAGCACTTGAGATATCAGCTGATGTTACAGAGAGGGTAGTCCCATAAATACACTACCATTTGATTTGTATAGAGGAGACAGACCCACTTTGGTTGTCCTCTAGGTTACAGAGAGCTGGTAGTCCCATCCACCAAACTACCAGGTGTGAAACAGGGAAGGGACTCAGGGGTATGCTAATTTGGTATAGAGCAGACCTAACTCACTCCATTAAATTAATCAAAACAGGAACATTCTACATTTGGCTAGAAATTCAAAAGGAAATTATCCTAACAGAGAAAATGTCCTCCTGTGTGCTACCTATATCCCCCCACTAGAATCCCCATATTTTAATGAAGACAGCTTCTCCATCCTGGAGGGGAAATCAATCATTTCCAGGCCCAGGGACATGTACTAGTCTGTGGCGACCTAAATGCCAGAACGGACAAGAACCTGACACCCTCAGCACACAGGGGGACAAACACCTGCCTGGAGGTGACAGCATTCCCTCCCCATATGCCCCCTAGGCACAACTATGACAACATAACCAACAAAAACGGGTCACAACTCCTGCAGCTCTGTCGCACGCTGGGTATGTACATAGTCAATGGTAGGCTTCGAGGGGACTCTATGGTAGGTACACCTATAGCTCATCTCTTGGCAGTAGTACTGTAGACTACTTTATCACTGACCTCAACCCAGAGTCTCTCAGAGTGTTCACAGTCAGCCCACTGACACCCCTATCAGACCACAGCAAAATCACAGTCTACTTAAACAGAGCAATACTCAATCATGAGGCATCAAAGCCAAAGGAACTGAGTAACATTAAGAAATGCTATAGATGGAAGGAATGCAGTTTGAAACCTACCAAAAAACAATTAGGCAACAACAAATTCAATCCTTTTAGACAATTTCCTGGGTAAAACGTTCCACTGTAATAGTGAAGGTGTAAACTTGGCAGTAGAAAATCTTAACAGTATATTTGACCTCTCAGCTTCCCTATCAAATCTAAAAATCTCAAATAGAAAACCGAAGAAAATTAACAACAATGACAAATGGTTTGATGAAGAATGCAAAAATCTAAGAAAGAAATTGAGAAACCTGTCCAACCAAAAACATAGAGACCCGGAAAACCTGAGTCTACGCCTTCACTATGATGAATCACTAAACAATACAGAAATACACTACGGAAAAAGAAGGAACAGCGTGTCAGAAATCAGCTCAATGTAATTGAAGAATCCATAGACTCTAACCACTTCTGGGAAAATTGGAAAACACTAAACAAACAACAACAAAGAATTATCTATCCAAAATGGAGATGTATGGGTAAACCACTTCTCCAATCTTTTTTTGGCTCTATTAAGAGCAAAAACATATACATGATCAAATACAGATCTTAGAATCAATTATTAAAACTATCAGAACCCACTGGATTCTCCAATTACATTGAATGAGTTACAGGACAAAATAAAAACCCTCCAACCCCAAAAGGCCTGTGGTGTTGATGGTATCCTCAATGAAATGATCAAATATACAGACCACAAATTCCAATTGGCTATACTTCAACTCTTTAACATCATCCTTAGCTCTGGCATCTTCCCAATATATGGAACCAAGGACTGATCACCCCAATCCACAAAAATGAGACAAATTTGTCCTCAATAACTACCGTGGATTTGCGTCAACAGTAACCTTGGGAAAATCCTTAGCATTATCATTAACAGCAGACTCGTACATTTCCTCCAAGAAAACAACTGAGCAAATGTCAAATTGGCTTTGCCAAATTACCGTACAACAGACCATATATTAACCCTGCACACCTAATTGACAAACAAACCAAAACAAAGGCAAAATCTTCTCATGCTTTGTTCATTTCAAAAAGCTTTTGGCATGAGGTCTGCTATACAAACTGATGGATGGTGATGGGGGTAAAACATACGGCATCATAAAATCCATGTACACAAACAACAAGTGTGCGGTTAAAATTGGCAAAGACACACAAATTTTTCACACAGAGCCGGGGTTAGACAGGGATGCAGCAAGCCCCACCCTCTTCAACATGTATATCAACGAATTGGCGCGGGCACAAGAACAGTCTGCAGCACCCGCCTCACCCTACTAGAATCCGAAAGTCAAATGTCTGCTGTTTGCTGATGATCTGGTACTTCTGTCACCAACCTAGGACGGCCTACAGCAGCACCTAGATCTTATGCACAGATTCCTGTCAGACCTGGGCCTGACAGTAAATCTCAGTAAGACCAAAATAATGGTGTTCCAAAAAAGGTCCAGTCACCAGGACCACAAATACAAATTCCATCTAGACACTGTTGCCCTAGAGCACACAAAAAACTATACATACCTTGGCCTAAACATCAGCGCCACAGGTAACTTCCACAAAGCTGTGAACGATCTGAGAGACAAGGCAAGAAGGGCATTCTATGCCATCAAAAGGAACATACATTTCAACATACCAATTAGGATTTGGCTAAAAATACTTGAATCAGTCATAGAGCCCATTGCCCTTTATGGTTGTGAGGTCTGGGGTCCGCTCACCAACCAAGACTTCACAAAATGGGACAAACACCAAATTGAGACTCTGCACGCAGAATTCTGCAAAAATATCCTCCGTGTACAACGTAGAACACCAAATAATGCATGCAGAGCAGAATTAGGCCGATACCCACTAATTATCAAAATCCAGAAAAGAGCTGTTAAATTCTATAACCCCCTAAAAGGAAGCGATTCCCAAACCTTCCACAACAAAGCCATCACCTACAGAGAGATGAACCTGGAGAAAAGTCCCCTAGTAAGCTGGTCCTGGGGCTCTGTTCACAAACACAAACACACCCTACAGAGCCCCAGGACAGCAGCACAATTAGACCCAACCAAATCATGAGAAAACAAAACGATAATTACTTGACACATTGGAAAGAATTAACAAAAAACAGAGCAAACTAGAATGCTATTTGGCCCTACACAGAGAGTACACAGCGGCAGAATACCTGACCACTGTGACTGACCCAAAATTAAGGAAAGCTTTGACTATGTACAGACTCAGCGAGCATAGCCTTGCTATTGAGAAAGGCCGCCGTAGGCAGACATGGCTCTCAAGAGAAGACAGGCTATGTGCTCACTGCCCACAAAATGAGGTGGAAACTGAGCTGCACTTCCTAACCTCCTGCCCAATGTATGACCATATCAGAGAGACATATTTCCTGCAGATTACACAGATCCACAAAGAATTCGAAAACAAATCCAATTTTGAAAAACTCCCATATCTACTGGGTGAAATTCCACAGTGTGCCATCAGAGCAGCAAGATTTGTGACCTGTTGCCATGAGAAAAGGGCAACCAGTGAAGAACACGCACCATTGTAAATACAACCCATATCTATGCTTATTTATTTTATCGTGTCCTTTACCATTTGTACATTGTAAAAACACTGTATATATATAATATGACATTTGTAATGTCTTTATTGTTTTGAAACTTCTGTATGTGTGATGTCTACTGTTAATTTTTATTGTTTATTTCACTTTATATATTATCTACCTTGCTTTGGCAATGTTAACACATGTTTCCCATGCCAATAAAGCCCTTGAATTGAATTGAATTGAATTGAGAGAGATGTTAGAGGTACCACACCAGCTCCATCTAGTGGCTGTACAGTTTAACTAGTAAAGACATTACTGCGGTGTTTCCAGAGAGAGAGAGAGAGATGTTAGAGGTACCACACCAGCTCCATCTAGTTGTGGATAGTTTAAATCAGCTGCACCCCTTTGGGTGCCGAGAACAGAGTTAGATAAACTCTGTCGACAACCACATGAATCAGATAGATGCAACTGTTTAGTAACTCACTCAATTCAGCAACTAACTACAAACTAGTCAATCAGACTCAGACCTCTCAATGCATCCACCTAGTAGTGACAGAGTTAGTCTACGGCCAGACACAGTTAACTCACCTAGACTAACCCATCCTAACACTACAGTTAACTCACCTAGACTAACCCACCCCTAACACTACAGTTAACTCACCTAGACTAAACCACCCCTAACACTACACAGTTAACTCACCTAGACTAACCCACCCCTAACACTACACAGTTAACTCACCTAGACTAACCCATCCTAACACTACAGTTAACTCACCTAGACTAACCCACCCCTAACACTACAGTTAACTCACCTAGACTAACCCACCCCTAACACTACAGTTAACTCACCTAGACTAACCCACCCCTAACACTACAGTTAACTCACCTAGACTAACCCACCCCTAACACTACAGTTAACTCACCTAGACTAACCCACCCCTAACACTACACAGTTAACTCACCTAGACTAACCCATCCTAACACTACAGTTAACTCACCTAGACTAACCCACCCCTAACACTACAGTTAACTCACCTAGACTAACCCACCCCTAACACTACAGTTAACTCACTTAGACTAACCCATCCTAACCAAACCTGACACAGTTAACTCACCTAGACTAACCCACCCCTAACACTACACAGTTAACTCACCTAGACTAACCCACCCCTAACACTACACAGTTAACACACCTAGACTAACCCATCCTAACCTAACCTGACACAGTTAACTCACCTAGACTAACCAACCTGAAGCTAACAAGTAGAACAGATCTCCAGGAACAGGGTTGGAGTTACAACCCACAGGAGGGTCTCTCTCCAGGAACAGGGTTGGAGTTAAAACCTACAGGAGGGTATCTCTCCAGGAACAGGGTTGGAGTTAAAACCTACAGGAGGGTCTCTCTCCAGGAACAGGGTTGGAGTGTAAACCTACAGGAGGGTCTCTCTCCAGGAACAGGGTTGGAGTTAAAACCTACAGGAGGGTATCTCTCCAGGAACAGGGTTGGAGTGTAAACCTACAGGAGGGTCTCTCTCCAGGAACAGGGTTGGAGTGTAAACCTACAGGAGGGTCTCTCTCCAGGAACAGGGTTGGAGTGTAAACCTACAGGAGGGTCTCTCTCAGGAACAGGGCTGGAGTGTAAACCTACAGGAGGGTCTCTCTCCAGGAACAGGGTTGGAGTTAAAACCTACAGGAGGGTTTCTCTCCAGGAACAGGGTTGGAGTTAAAACCTACAGGAGGGTATCTCTCCAGGAACAGGGTTGGAGTTAAAACCTACAGGAGGGTATCTCTCCAGGAACAGGGTTGGAGTTAAAACCTACAGGAGGGTCTCTCGCCAGGAACAGGGTTGGAGTTAAAACCTACAGGAGGGTATCTCTCCAGGAACAGGGTTAAAACCTACAGGACGGTTGAGAAAGAGAGAGAGAGAGAGAGAGAGAGAGAGAGAGAGAGAGATAGATATTACAGGATCCTAACTGCTATATTGCCTCATGTATATTCAACAGGTTACATTTAAGCAATAAGGCACCTCGGGGGGTTTATGGTATATGGCCAATATACCACGGCTAAGGGCTGTTCTTATGCACGACGCAAAGCGGAGTGCCTGGATACAGATCTTAGCCATGGTTTATAGTGCCAGCCTCAGCCCATACTTGTATCCAAAATAGTAGGCTATTTGAGTGAAAAATATAGTAAAAAAAAAAGGATTTTCTGTTTTCTCATTGAAAAGTGCTTCTTGTTTTCTTGGTTTTCGTCAGCTAAATCATCTTTTGATTTGTGAATGTGTCGGCATCGGGGACTCGGGACGTGGCTGCGTTGTTGATGTCATGTAATCAGGCCTTTTGATTTCAACAAAATGGATTGATTTTAGTTTAGTAGGCTATTTCTTTCACTACTTCCTTCATGAATCTTAACAGTCATTCTGATCCCAATGATCAGTGTTTTAGTTGAATTATGTTGCTATCCAGCGGTTCTGAATTTGCACCGACTCTGTGCAAATAGCTTTTAGATTTTAACATCTGAAAGGTTTTAGTACCAGAAGAGGACTGGCCACCCCACATAGCCTGGTTCCTCTCTAGGTTTCTTCCTAGGTTTTGGCCTTTCTATGGAGTTTTTCCTAGCCACCTTGCTTCTGCACCTGCATTGCTTGCTGTTTGGGGTTTTAGGCTGGGTTTCTGTACAGCACTTTGAGATATCATCTGATGTACGAAGGGCTATATAAATACATTTGATAGTCAATCGTTCAATAATACTTTTAGCAAAAAAAGGTTCTTTAATTTACAATCTGTAGAAACTATGAGAATAGAAAGATTCAGAACACAGTTGAAATATATATACAAATACAAATAGACCTGGATGGTTGAATTGAGCTGAAGGACTAAAAACAAACTAAATCTAACTATTGTAAAATAGACTTGTCTGTTAAATGTATATACACTGCTCAAAAAATAAAGGGAACACTAAAATAACACATCCTAGATCTGAATGAATGAAATATTCTTATTAAATACTTTTTCTTTACATAGTTGAATGTGCTGACAACAAAATCACACAAAAATGAGCAATGGAAATCAAATTTATCAACCCATGGACGTCTGGATTTGGAGTCACACTCAAAATTAAAGTGGAAAACCACACTACAGGCTGATCCAACTTTGATGTAATGTCCTTAAAACAAGTCAAAATGAGATCAGTAGTGTGTGTGTGGCCTCCACGTGCCTGTATGACCTCCCTACAATGCCTGGGCATGCTCCTGATGAGGTGGCGGATGGTCTCCCGAGGGATCTCCTCCCAGACCTGGACTAAAGCATCCGCCAACTCCTGGACAGTCTGTGGTGTTGGTGGATGGAGCCAGACATGATGTCCCAGATGTACTCAATTGGATTCAGGTCTGGGGAACGGGCGGGCCAGTCCATAGCATCAATGCCTTCCTATTGCAGGAACTGCTGACACACTCCAGCCACATGAGGTCTAGCATTGTCTTGCATTAGGAGGAACCCAGGGCCAACCGCACAATCATATGGACCTGCTTTCATCTGTGAAGAGCACAGGGCGCCAGTGGCTAATTTGCCAATCTTGGTGTTCTCTGGCAAATGAAAAACGTCCTGCACGGTGTTGTGCTGTAAGCACAACCCCCACCTGTGGACGTCGGGCCCTCATACCACCCTCATGGAGTCTGTTTCTGACCGTTTGAGCAGACACATGCACATTTGTGGCCTGCTGGAGGTCATTTTGCAGGGCTCTGGCAGTGCTCCTCCTTGCACAAAGGCGGAGGTAGCGGTCCTGCTGCTGGGTTGTTGCCTTCCTACAGCCTCCTCCACGTCCCCTGATGTACTGGCCTGTCTCCTGGTAGCGCCTCCATGCTCTGGACACTACGCTGACAGACACAGCAAACCTTCTTGCCACAGCTCGTACTGATGTGCCATCCTGGATGAGCTGCACTACCTGAGCCAGTTGTGTGGGTTGTAGACTCCGTCTCATGCTACCACTAGAGTGAAAGCACCGCCAGCATTCAAAAGTGACCAAAACATCAGCCAGGAAGCATAGGAACTGAGAAGTGGTCTGTGGTCCCCACCTGCAGAACCACTCCTTTATTGAGGGTGTCTTGCTAATTGCCTATAATTTCCACCTGTTGTCTATTCCATTTGCACAACAGCATGTGGAAATTTATTGTCAATCAGTGTTGCTTCCTAAGTGGACAGTTTGATTCCACAGAAGTGTGATTGACTTGGAGTTACATTGTGTTGTTTAATTGTTCCCTTTATTTTTTTGAGCAGTGTAGTATGTATAAACTGGAAGTAGAGGACTACGTTTTGTTGTTCATTAGTTTACTCCAATTAGGGGAGGGGTTGGAGGGTTAGGGGAAATATTATTTATATATATATTTAGGGGAAATATTATTTATATATATATATTTACCCCAGAAAATATATGAGGATTGGAAATGATGCAGACAATTACATTGATGGAAACCATAATCCATACCAAATGGAAACATGTAGATTTCCACCTAAATAGACGTACCCAAAAGTACCTGCTATTCAACTGTAATTACAAGATTCTGACATGCCTGAACTGGTATATTTGGAAAGACGACATCTGGGAGATATGAGGAAATGATCAGAAGATAGGAGTTACATAGTTCAGAACACACAAGATCAAGCACACAGAAAACTGTTTTGTCAAAATGTTTATTTTATAGTCTCGGGGCTGGTGATAAATAACAGCGACAAATAAGACATTGTTATGATCTGTGGCGTTCCGTGTGTATCAAGGTATTCTGTGTTTATTTCGATGAACTTCACAATGGTAACCGGAATGTAGGTAGCAGCCATCTTGAAATTACGGACATCGGCTCTGCCTGCCATTACAAATCTGTATGCCCATATATGGTAGTAAGTCCTACCAAAGATTTTAGGAATCCGGTCAATAGCCAAGATACTCAGCTTTCCGCAGACATCTTGCTTTTGCAGATAGGAGCTACCGTTCGGGGATTTTTGTTTTACATTTAAGATGAAAGCTGATCTTCCAAAAAAATAAAACGCTTTGCGTTATCAGCCCCTTCATTTGAGGAAGACAACCAATGAAATACTTTATTAAATGTTTGTTAAAAAACGTGATCCCAACTTTCCCCATTTTCAGATGGAGGTGCACCCCAATATGAAGGTGTTCCTAATGTTTGGTATAGTCAATTTAGCATATTGAAGATCGAGTCTGTACTTTTATCCCCCAAAAATGTAAAACGTTTTGGAACAGAAGATCAAAAATGTGGGAAGCATTGGACCTATATCATGAGAACCTATGTAAAACACTATCTAGACCTATATCATGAGATCCTATGTAAAACACTATCTAGACCTACATCATGAGAACCTATATCATGAGATCCTATATCATGACATCCTATATCATGAGATCCTATGTAAAACACTATCTAGACCTATATCATGACATCCTATATCATGACATCCTATATCATGACATCCTATATCATGACATCCTATATCATGACATCCTATATCATGACATCCTTATGAACTAACTCAGTAAATTCTTTGAAATTGCTTTGCTTGCCTACGGAGCTGTGAGGGGAACGGCACCGCAGTACCTCCAGGCTCTGATCAGGCCCTACACCCAAGCAAGGGCACTGCGTTCATCCACCTCTGGCCTGCTCGCCTCCCTACCATTGAGGAAGTACAGTTCCCGCTCAGCCCAGTCAAAACTGTTCGCTGCTCTGGCCCCCCAATGGTGGAACAAACTCCCTCACGACGCCAGGACAGCGGAGTCAATCACCACCTTCCGGAGACACCTGAAACCCCACCTCTTCAAGGAATACCTAGGATAGGATAAGTAATCCTTCTCACCACCCCCCTTAATGACTTAGATGCACTATTGTAAAGTGGCTGTTCCACTGGATGTCAGAAGGTGAATTCACCAATTTGTAAGTCGCTCTGGATAAGAGCGTCTGCTAAATGACTTAAATGTAATGTAAATGT
>NW_027014226.1:0-13981 GCF_036934945.1 Oncorhynchus masou masou
AGGTTGGTAGAGCAGGCATAGAGTTGGTTAGACAGAGAGAGATTAGAGCAGGCATAGAGTTGGTTGAGGTTGGTAGAGCAGGCATAGAGTTGGTTAGAGAGAGAGATGAGGTTGGTAGAGCAGGCATAGAGTTGGTTAGAGAGAGAGAGATGAGGTTGGTAGAGCAGGCATATAGTTGGTTAGACAGAGAGAGAGATTAGGTTGGTAGAGCAGGCATAGAGTTGGTTAGAGAGAGAGAGAGATTAGGTTGGTAGAGCAGGCATAGAGTTGGTTAGACAGAGAGAGATTAGGTTGGTGGAGCAGGCATAGAGTTGGTTAGAGAGAGAGAGATTAGGTTGGTAGAGCAGGCATAGAGTTGGTTAGAGAGAGAGAGATGAGGTTGGTAGAGCAGGCATATAGTTGGTTAGACAGAGAGAGAGATTAGGTTGGTAGAGCAGGCATAGAGTTGGTTAGAGAGAGAGAGAGATTAGGTTGGTAGAGCAGGCATAGAGTTGGTTAGAGAGAGAGAGAGAGATTAGGTTGGTAGAGCAGGCATAGAGTTGGTTAGAGAGAGAGATTAGGTTGTTATGGTTTGTTGCGTTGTTTGATGTAATAATGTGTCGAACACTGTATGAGAAAGGATGTATACAGCAAGTAACTGTGCGTGTGTGTGTGTGTGTGTGTTTGTGTGTGCATTTGAGTGTTTGTTGTGAGTGTGTGTGTGTGTGTGTGTTTGTTGTGAGTGAGTGTGTGTGTGTGTGTGACTCACAGCTCTACGAAGATGCGTTCTATCTCAGGTCGGAGACAGAGACTGTGGAGAAAGCTCTGGAACATATCACAAGTAAAGTCGTCTGGCTTAATGCCCTCTGCCTGGAGAGAGGGGTGGAGAGAGGGTGGAGAGAGGGGTGGAGAGAGGATGAGAGAGGGTGGAGAGAGGATGAGAGAGGGTGGAGAGAGGATGGAGAGAGGGGTGGAGAGAGGGTGGAGAGAGGGGTGGAGAAAGGATGGAGAGAGGGGTGGAGAGAGGATGGAGAGAGGGTGGAGAGAGGGTGGAGAGAGGATGGAGAGAGGGGTGGAGAGAGGGTGGAGAGAGGGGTGGAGAGAGGATGAGAGAGGGTGGAGAGAGGATGGAGAGAGGGTGGAGAGAGGGGTGGAGAGAGGATGAGAGAGGGTGGAGAGAGGATGGAGAGAGGATGGAGAAAGGGTGGAGAGAGGGTGGAGAGAGGGGTGGAGAGAGGGTGGAGAGAGGGTGGAGAGAGGATGGAGAGAGGATGGAGAGAGGGTGGAGAGAGGGTGGAGAGAGGGTGGAGAGGGTGGAGAGAGGGTGGAGAGAGGATGGAGAGAGGATGGAGAGAGGATGGAGAGAGGGGTGGGGATGGAGAGAGGGTGGAGAGGGGGATGGAGAGAGGGTGGAGAGAGGATGGAGAGAGGGTGGAGGAGGATGAGAGAGGGTGGAGAGAGGGTGGAGAGGATGGAGAGAGGATGGAGAGAGGGTGGAGAGAGGGTGGAGAGAGGGGTGGAGAGGGGGATGGAGAGAGGGTGGAGAGAGGATGGAGAGAGGGTGGAGAGAGGGTGGAGAGAGGATGGAGAGGATGGAGAGAGGGTGGAGAGAGGATGGAGAGGATGGAGAGAGGGATGGAGAGAGGGTGGAGAGAGGGTGGAGAGAGGATGGAGAGAGGGTGGAGAGAGGGTGGAGAGAGAGGGTGGAGAGAGGGTGGAGAGAGGGTGGAGAGAGGGTGGAGAGAGGATGGAGGTGGAGAGAGGATGGAGAGAGGGTGGAGAGAGGATGGAGAGAGGATGGAGAGAGGATGGAGGTGGAGAGAGGATGGAGAGAGGATGGAGAGAGGGTGGAGAGAGGGTGGAGAGAGGGTGGAGAGAGGGATAGAGAGAGGGATAGAGAGAGGGATGGAGAGAGGGTGGAGAGAGGGTGGAGAGAGGATGGAGGTGGAGAGAGGGTGGAGAGAGGGTGGAGATGGAGAGGGGGATGGAGAGGGGGGATGGAGAGGGGGATGGAGAGGGGATGGAGAGGGGGGATGGAGAGAGGGTGGAGAGAGGATGGAGGTGGAGAGAGGATGGAGAGAGGATGGAGAGAGGGTGGAGAGAGGATGGAGAGAGGGTGGAGAGAGGGTGGAGAGAGGGATAGAGAGAGGGATGGAGAGAGGGTGGAGAGAGGGTGGAGAGAGGATGGAGGTGGAGAGAGGATGGAGAGAGGATGGAGAGAGGGTGGAGAGAGGGTGGAGATGGAGAGGGGGATGGAGAGGGGGATGGAGAGGGGGATGGAGAGGGGGATGGAGAGAGGATGGAGAGAGGGTGGAGAGAGGATGGAGAGAGGGTGGAGAGAGGATGGAGAGAGGATGGAGAGAGGGTGGAGAGGATGGAGAGAGGGTGGAGAGAGGATGGAGAGAGGGTGGAGAGAGGGTGGAGAGAGGATGGAGGTGGAGAGAGGATGGAGAGAGGATGGAGAGAGGGTGGAGAGAGGGTGGAGATGGAGAGGGGGATGGAGAGGGGGATGGAGAGAGGACGAGAGAGGGATGGAGGTGGAGAGGGGACGAGAGAGGGATGGAGGGTGGAGAGGGGACGAGAGAGGGATGGAGATCGAGAGGGGAAGAGAGAGGGATGGAGGTGGAGAGGGGACGAGAGAGGGATGGAGGTGGAGAGGGGACGAGAGAGGGATGGAGGTGGAGAGGGGACGAGAGAGGGATGGAGGTGGAGAGGGGACGAGAGAGGGATGGAGGTGGAGCGGGGACGAGAGAGGGATGGAGGTGGGGCGGGGACGAGAGAGGGATGGAGGTGGAGAGGGGATGAGAGGGGGATGGAGGTGGAGAGGGGGATGGAGGTGGAGAGGGGGATGAGATGGAGAGGGGGGATGGAGGTGGAGAGGGGGATGGAAGTGGAGAGGGGGATGGAGGTGGAGAGGGGGATTGGAGGTGGAGAGGGGGATGGAGGTGGAGAGGGGGATGGAGGTGGAGAGGGGGATGGAAGTGGAGAGGGGGATGAGATGGAGAGGGGGATGGAGGTGGAGAGGGGGATGGAGGTGGAGAGGGGATGGAAGTGGAGAGGGGGATGGAAGTGGAGAGGGGGATGGAGGTGGAGAGGGGGATGGAGGTGGAGAGGGGGATGGAGGTGGAGAGGTGGATGAGATGGAGAGGGGGATGGAGGTGGAGAGAGGATGGAGAGAGGATGGAGAGAGGGTGGAGAGAGGGTGGAGATGGAGAGGGGGATGGAGAGGGGGATGGAGAGAGGATGAGAGAGGGATGGAGGTGGAGAGGGGACGAGAGAGGGATGGAGGTGGAGAGGGGACGAGAGAGGGATGGAGGTGGAGGGGGGACGAGAGAGGGATGGAGGTGGAGAGGGGGACGAGAGAGGGATGGAGGTGGAGAGGGGACGAGAGAGGGATGGAGGTGGGAGAGGGACGAGAGAGGGATGGAGGTGGAGAGGGGACGAGAGAGGGATGGAGGTGGGAGGGGACGAGAGAGGGATGGAGGTGGAGCGGGGACGAGAGAGGGATGGAGGTGGAGCGGGGACGAGAGAGGGATGGAGGTGGAGAGGGGATGAGAGGGGGATGGAGGTGGAGAGGGGGATGGAGGTGGAGAGGGGGATGAGATGGAGAGGGGGATGGAGGTGGAGAGGGGGATGGAGGTGGAGAGGGGGATTGGAGGTGGAGAGGGGGATGGAGGTGGAGAGGGGGATGGAGGTGGAGAGGGGGATGGAGGTGGAGAGGGGGATGGAAGTGGAGAGGGGGATGAGATGGAGAGGGGGATGGAGGTGGAGAGGGGGATGGAGGTGGAGAGGTGGATGGAGGTGGAGAGGGGGATGAGAGATGGAGAGGGGGATGAGAGAGGGATGGAGGTGGGAGGGGGGATGGAGGTGGAGAGGGGGATGGAGGTGGAGAGAGGGATGGAGGTGAAGAGGGGGATGGAGGTGGAGAGGGGGGATGAGAGAGGGATGGAGGTGGAGAGGGATGAGAGAGGGATGGAGGTGGAGAGGGGATGAGAGAGGGGGATGAGAGAGGGATGGAGGTGGAGAGGGATGGAGGTGGAGAGGGATGGAGGTGGAGAGGGATGGAGAGGGATGAGAGAGGGATGGAGAGGGGATGAGAGAGGGATGGAGAGGGGATGGAGAGGGGGATGAGAGAGGGATGGAGAGGGGATGAGAGAGGGATGGAGGTGGAGAGGGACGAGAGAGGGATGGAGGTGGAGAGGGGACGAGAGAGGGATGGAGGTGGAGAGGGGACGAGAGAGGGATGGAGGTGGAGAGGGGACGAGAGAGGGATGGAGGTGGAGAGGGGACGAGAGAGGATGGAGGTGGAGAGGGGACGAGAGAGGGATGGAGGTGGAGAGGGGACGAGAGAGGGATGGAGGTGGAGAGGGGACGAGAGAGGGATGGAGGTGGAGAGGGGACGAGAGAGGGATGGAGGTGGAGCGGGGACGAGAGAGGGATGGAGGTGGAGCGGGGGATGAGAGAGGGATGGAGGTGGAGAGGGGGATGGAGGTGGAGAGGGGGATGGAGGTGGAGAGGGGATGAGATGGAGAGGGGGATGGAGGTGGAGAGGGATGGAAGTGGAGGGGGATGGAGGTGGAGAGGGGGATTGGAGGTGGAGAGGGGGATGGAGGTGGAGAGGGGGATGGAGGTGGAGAGGGGGATGGAGGTGGAGAGGGGGATGGAAGTGGAGAGGGGGATGAGATGGAGAGGGGGATGGAGGTGGAGAGGGGGATGGAGGTGGAGAGGGGGATGGAAGTGGAGAGGGGGATGGAGGTGGAGAGGGGGATGGAGGTGGAGAGGGGGATGGAGGTGGAGAGGTGGATGAGATGGAGAGGGGGATGGAGGTGGAGAGAGGATGGAGAGAGGATGGAGAGAGGGTGGAGAGAGGGTGGAGAGAGGGTGGAGATGGAGAGGGGGATGGAGAGGGGACGAGAGAGGGATGGAGGTGGAGAGGGGACGAGAGAGGGATGGAGGTGGAGAGGGGACGAGAGAGGGATGGAGGTGGAGAGGGGACGAGAGAGGGATGGAGGTGGAGAGGGACGAGAGAGGGATGGAGGTGGAGAGGGGACGAGAGAGGGATGGAGGTGGAGAGGGACGAGAGAGGGATGGAGGTGGAGAGGGGACGAGAGAGGGATGGAGGTGGAGAGGGGACGAGAGAGGGATGGAGGTGGAGAGGGGACGAGAGAGGGATGGAGGTGGAGAGGGACGAGAGAGGGATGGAGGTGGAGAGGGGACGAGAGAGGGATGGAGGTGGAGAGGGACGAGAGAGGGATGGAGGTGGAGAGGGGACGAGAGAGGGATGGAGGTGGAGCGGGGACGAGAGAGGATGGAGGTGGAGCGGGGACGAGAGAGGGATGGAGGTGGAGCGGGGACGAGAGAGGGATGGAGGTGGAGCGGGGACGAGAGAGGGATGGAGGTGGAGAGGGGATGAGAGGGGGATGGAGGTGGAGAGGGGGATGGAGGTGGAGAGGGGGATGAGATGGAGAGGGGGATGGAGGTGGAGAGGGGGATGGAGGTGGAGAGGGGGGATGGAGGTGGAGAGGGGGATGGAGGTGGAGAGGGGGATGGAAGTGGAGAGGGGGATGAGATGGAGAGGGGGATGGAGGTGGAGAGGGGGATGGAGGTGGAGGGGGATGGAAGTGGAGAGGGGGATGGAGGTGGAGAGGGGGATGAGATGGAGAGGGGGATGGAGGTGGAGAGGTGGATGAGATGGAGAGGGGGATGGAGGTGGAGAGGTGGATGGAGATGGAGGTGGAGAGGGGATGAGAGAGGGATGGAGGTGGAGAGGGGATGAGAGGGGGATGGAGGTGGAGAGGGGGATGGAGGTGGAGAGGGGGATGGAGGTGGAGAGGGGGATGGAAGTGGAGAGAGGGATGGAGGTGGAGAGAGGGATGGAGGTGGAGAGGGGGATGGAGGTGGAGAGGGGGATGGAGGTGGAGAGGTGGATGGAGGTGGAGAGGGGGATGAGAGATGGAGAGGGGGATGAGAGAGGGATGGAGGTGGAGAGGGGGATGGAGGTGGAGAGGGGGGGATGGAGGTGGAGAGGGGGATGGAGGTGGAGAGGGGGATGGAGGTGGAGAGGGGGATGAGAGAGGGATGGAGGTGGAGAGGGGGATGGAGGTGGAGAGGGGGATGAGAGAGGGATGGAGGTGGAGAGGGGATGAGAGAGGGATGGAGGTGGAGAGGGGATGAGAGAGGGGATGAGAGAGGGATGGAGGTGGAGAGGGATGGAGGTGGAGAGGGATGGAGGTGGAGAGGGATGGAGAGGGGATGAGAGAGGGATGGAGAGGGGATGAGAGAGGGATGGAGAGGGGATGGAGAGGGGATGAGAGAGGGATGGAGAGGGGATGAGAGAGGGATGGAGGGGATGAGAGAGGGATGGAGAGGGGATGAGAGAGGGATGGAGAGGGGATGAGAGAGGGATGGAGGTGGAGAGGGGATGAGAGGGGGATGGAGGTGGAGAGGGGATGAGAGGGGGATGGAGGTGGAGAGGGGATGAGAGAGCGATGTAGGTGGAGAGGGGATGAGAGAGCGATGTAGGTGGAGAGGGGATGAGAGGGGGGATGGAGAGGGGATGAGAGGGATGGAGAGGGGATGAGAGGGATGGAGAGGGGATGAGAGAGGGATGGAGAGGGGATGAGAGAGGGATGGAGGTGGAGAGGGGATGAGAGAGCGATGTAGGTGGAGAAGGGATGAGAGAGGGATGGAAGTGGAGAGGGGATGAGAGAGGGATGGAGGTGGAGAGGGGATGAGCGAGGGATGGAGGTGGAGAGAGGGATGGAGGTGGAGAGTGGATGAGCGAGGGATGGAGGTGGAGAGAGGGATGGAGGTGGAGAGGGGATGAGAGAGGGATGGAAGTGGAGAGGGGGATGGAAGTGGAGAGGGGGATGAGATGGAGAGGTGGATGGAGATGGAGGTGGAGAGGGGATGAGATGGAGAGAGGGATGGAGGTGGAGAGGGGATGAGAGAGGGATGGAGGTGGAGAGGGGATGAGAGGGGGATGGAGGTGGAGAGGGGGATGGAGGTGGAGAGGGGGATGGAGGTGGAGAGGGGGATGGAGGTGGAGGTGGAGAGGGGATGAGATGGAGAGAGGGATGGAGGTGGAGAGGGGATGAGAGAGGGATGGAGGTGGAGAGGGGATGAGAGGGGGATGAGGTGGAGAGGGACGAGAGAGGGATGGAGGTGGAGAGGGGACGAGAGAGGGATGGAGGTGGGAGAGGGGACGAGAGAGGGATGGAGGTGGAGAGGGGACGAGAGAGGGATGGAGGTGGAGAGGGACGAGAGAGGGATGGAGGTGGAGCGGGGGACGAGAGAGGGATGGAGGTGGAGCGGGGACGAGAGAGGGATGGAGGTGGAGCGGGGGACGAGAGAGGGATGGAGGTGGAGAGGGGATGAGAGGGGGATGGAGGTGGAGAGGGGGATGGAGGTGGAGAGGGGGATGAGATGGAGAGGGGGATGGAGGTGGAGAGGGGGATGGAGGTGGAGAGGTGGATGAGATGGAGAGGGGGATGGAGGTGGAGAGAGGATGGAGAGAGGATGGAGAGAGGGTGGAGAGAGGGTGGAGATGGAGAGGGGGATGGAGAGGGGACGAGAGAGGGATGGAGGTGGAGAGGGGACGAGAGAGGGATGGAGGTGGAGAGGGACGAGAGAGGGATGGAGGTGGAGAGGGGACGAGAGAGGGATGGAGGTGGAGAGGGGACGAGAGAGGGATGGAGGTGGAGAGGGGACGAGAGAGGGATGGAGGTGGAGAGGGGACGAGAGAGGGATGGAGGTGGAGAGGGGACGAGAGAGGGATGGAGGTGGAGAGGGGACGAGAGAGGGATGGAGGTGGAGAGGGGACGAGAGAGGGATGGAGGTGGAGAGGGGACGAGAGAGGATGGAGGTGGAGAGGGGATGAGAGGGATGGAGGTGGAGCGGGGACGAGAGAGGGATGGAGGTGGAGCGGGGACGAGAGAGAGGGATGGAGGTGGAGCGGGGACGAGAGAGGGATGGAGGTGGAGAGCGGGGACGAGAGAGGGATGGAGGTGGAGAGGGGATGAGAGGGGGATGGAGGTGGAGAGGGGGATGGAGGTGGAGAGGGGGATGAGATGGAGAGGGGGATGGAGGTGGGAGAGGGGGATGGAGGTGGAGAGGGGGATGGAGGTGGAGAGGGGGATGGAAGTGGAGAGGGGGATGAGATGGAGAGGGGGATGGAGGTGGAGAGGGGGATGGAGGTGGAGAGGGGGATGGAAGTGGAGAGGGGGATGGAGGTGGAGAGGGGGATGAGATGGAGAGGGGGATGGAGGTGGAGAGGTGGATGAGATGGAGAGGGGGATGGAGGTGGAGAGGTGGATGGAGATGGAGGTGGAGAGGGGATGAGAGAGGGATGGAGGTGGAGAGGGGGATGAGAGGGGGATGGAGGTGGAGAGGGGGATGGAGGTGGAGAGGGGGATGGAGGTGGAGAGGGGGATGGAAGTGGAGAGAGGGATGGAGGTGGAGAGAGGGATGGAGGTGGGAGAGGGGGATGGAGGTGGAGAGGGGGGATGGAGGTGGAGAGGTGGATGGAGGTGGAGAGGGGGATGAGAGATGGAGAGGGGGATGAGAGAGGGATGGAGGTGGAGAGGGGGATGGAGGTGGAGAGGGGGATGGAGGTGGAGAGGGGGATGGAGGTGGAGAGGGGGGATGGAGGTGGAGAGGGGGATGAGAGAGGATGGAGGTGGAGAGGGGATGGAGGTGGAGAGGGGGATGAGAGAGGGATGGAGGTGGGAGGGGATGAGAGAGGGATGGAGGTGGAGAGGGGATGAGAGAGGGGATGAGAGAGGGATGGAGGTGGAGAGGGATGGAGGTGGAGAGGGATGGAGGTGGAGAGGGATGGAGAGGGGATGAGAGAGGGATGGAGAGGGGATGAGAGAGGGATGGAGAGGGGATGGAGAGGGGATGAGAGAGGGATGGAGAGGGGATGAGAGAGGGATGGAGAGGGGATGAGAGAGGGATGGAGAGGGGATGAGAGAGGGATGGAGAGGGGATGAGAGAGGGATGGAGGTGGAGAGGGGATGAGAGGGGGATGGAGGTGGAGAGGGGATGAGAGGGGGATGGAGGTGGAGAGGGGATGAGAGAGCGATGTAGGTGGAGAGGGGATGAGAGAGCGATGTAGGTGGAGAGGGGATGAGAGGGGGGGGATGGAGAGGGGATGAGAGGGATGGAGAGGGGATGAGAGGGATGGAGAGGGGATGAGAGAGGGATGGAGAGGGGATGAGAGGGATGGAGGTGGAGAGGGGATGAGAGAGCGATGTAGGTGGAGAAGGGATGAGAGAGGGATGGAAGTGGAGAGGGGATGAGAGAGGGATGGAGGTGGAGAGGGGATGAGCGAGGGATGGAGGTGGAGAGAGGGATGGAGGTGGAGAGTGGATGAGCGAGGGATGGAGGTGGAGAGAGGGATGGAGGTGGAGAGGGGATGAGAGAGGGATGGAAGTGGAGAGGGGGATGGAAGTGGAGAGGGGGATGAGATGGAGAGGTGGATGGAGATGGAGGTGGAGAGGGGATGAGATGGAGAGAGGGATGGAGGTGGAGAGGGGATGAGAGAGGGATGGAGGTGGAGAGGGGATGAGAGGGGGGATGGAGGTGGAGAGGGGGGATGGAGGTGGAGAGGGGGATGGAGGTGGAGAGGGGGATGGAGGTGGAGGTGGAGAGGGGGATGAGATGGAGAGAGGGATGGAGGTGGAGAGGGGATGAGAGAGGGATGGAGGTGGAGAGGGGGGATGAGAGGGGGATGAGGTGGAGAGGGGACGAGAGAGGGATGGAGGTGGAGAGGGGACGAGAGAGGGATGGAGGTGGAGAGGGGACGAGAGAGGGATGGAGGTGGAGAGGGGACGAGAGAGGGATGGAGGTGGAGAGGGGACGAGAGAGGGATGGAGGTGGAGCGGGGACGAGAGAGGGATGGAGGTGGAGCGGGGACGAGAGAGGGATGGAGGTGGAGCGGGGACGAGAGAGGGATGGAGGTGGAGAGGGGATGAGAGGGGGATGGAGGTGGAGAGGGGGATGGAGGTGGAGAGGGGGATGAGATGGAGAGGGGGATGGAGGTGGAGAGGGGGATGGAGGTGGAGAGGGGGATGGAGGTGGAGAGGGGATGGAGGTGGAGAGGGGGATGGAGGTGGAGAGGGGGATGGAGGTGGAGAGGGGGATGAGATGGAGAGGGGGATGGAGGTGGAGAGGGGGATGGAGGTGGAGAGGGGGATGGAAGTGGAGAGGGGGGATGGAGGTGGAGAGGGGGATGAGATGGAGAGGGGATGGAGGTGGAGAGGTGGATGAGATGGAGAGGGGGATGGAGGTGGAGAGGTGGATGGAGATGGAGGTGGAGAGGGGTTGAGAGAGGGATGGAGGTGGAGAGGGGATGAGAGGGGGATGGAGGTGGAGAGGGGATGGAGGTGGAGAGGGGGATGGAGGTGGAGAGGGGGATGGAAGTGGAGAGAGGGATGGAGGTGGAGAGGGGGATGGAGGTGGAGAGGGGGATGGAGGTGGAGAGGGGGATGGAGGTGGAGAGGGGGATGAGAGATGGAGAGGGGATGAGAGAGGGATGGAGGTGGAGGGGGGATGGAGGTGGAGAGGGGGGGATGGAGGTGGAGAGGGGGATGAGAGATGGAGAGGGGATGAGAGGGGGATGGAGGTGGAGAGGGGGATGGAGGTGGAGAGGGGGATGGAGGTGGAGAGGGGGGATGGAAGTGGAGAGAGGGATGGAGGTGGAGAGGGGGATGGAGGTGGAGAGGGGGATGGAGGTGGGAGAGGGGGGATGGAGGTGGAGAGGGGGATGAGAGATGGAGAGGGGGATGAGAGAGGGATGGAGGTGGAGAGGGGGATGGAGGTGGAGAGGGGGATGGAGGTGGAGAGAGGGATGGAGGTGAAGAGGGGGATGGAGGTGGAGAGGGGGATGAGAGAGGGATGGAGGTGGAGAGGGGATGAGAGAGGGATGGAGGTGGAGAGGGGATGAGAGAGGGGGATGAGAGAGGGATGGAGGTGGAGAGGGATGGAGGTGGAGAGGGATGGAGGTGGAGAGGGATGGAGAGGGGATGAGAGGGATGGAGAGGGGATGAGAGAGGGATGGAGAGGGGGATGGAGAGGGGATGAGAGAGGGATGGAGAGGGGATGAGAGAGGGATGGAGAGGGGATGAGAGAGGGATGGAGAGGGGATGAGAGAGGGATGGAGGTGAGAGGGGATGAGAGGGGTTTGGAGGTGGAGAGGGATGAGAGGGGGATGGAGGTGAGAGGGGATGAGAGAGCGATGTAGGTGGGAGAGGGGGATGAGAGAGCGATGTAGGTGGAGAGGGGATGAGAGCGTGTAGGTGGAGAGGGGGATGAGAGGGGGATGGAGAGGGATGAGAGGGATGGAGAGGGGATGAGAGGGATGGAGAGGGGATGAGAGAGGGATGGAGAGGGGATGAGAGAGGGATGGAGGTGGAGAGGGGATGAGAGAGAGCGATGTAGGTGGAGAAGGGATGAGAGAGGGATGGAAGTGGAGAGGGGATGAGAGAGGGATGGAGGTGGGAGAGGGGATGAGCGAGGATGGAGGTGGAGAGAGGGATGGAGGTGGAGAGTGGATGAGCGAGGGATGGAGGTGGAGAGAGGGATGGAGGTGGAGAGGGGATGAGAGAGGGATGGAAGTGGAGAGGGGGATGGAAGTGGAGAGGGGGATGAGATGGAGAGGTGGATGGAGATGGAGGTGGAGAGGGGATGAGATGGAGAGAGGGATGGAGGTGGAGAGGGGATGAGAGAGGGATGGAGGTGGAGAGGGGATGAGAGGGGGATGGAGGTGGAGAGGGGGATGGAGGTGGAGAGGGGGATGGAGGTGGAGGTGGAGAGGGGATGAGATGGAGAGAGGGATGGAGGTGGAGAGGGGGATGAGAGAGGGATGGAGGTGGAGAGGGATGAGAGGGGGATGGAGGTGGAGAGGGGGATGGAGGTGGAGAGGGGATGGAGGTGGAGAGGGGGATGGAGGTGGAGAGGGGGATGGAGGTGGAGAGGGGGATGGAGGTGGGAGAGGGGGATGAGATGGAGAGGGGGATGGAGGTGGAGAGGGGGATGAGAGAGGGATGGAGGTGGAGAGGGATGAGAGAGGGATGGAGAGGGGATGAGAGAGGGATGGAGAGGGGATGAGAGAGGGATGGAGAGGGGATGAGAGAGGGATGGAGAGGGGATGAGAGAGGGATGGAGAGGGGATGAGAGAGGGATGGAGAGGGGATGAGAGAGGGATGGAGAGGGGATGAGAGAGGGATGGAGAGGGGATGAGAGGGGGATGGAGGTGGAGAGGGGATGAGAGGGGGATGGAGGTGGAGAGGGGATGAGAGGGGGATGGAGGTGGAGAGGGGATGAGAGAGCGATGTAGGTGGAGAAGGGATGAGAGAGGGATGGAAGTGGAGAGGGGATGAGAGAGGGATGGAGGTGGAGAGGGGATGAGAGAGGGATGGAGGTGGAGAGGGATGGAGGTGGAGAGGGGGAGGGGGAGATGAGGGGGAAGAGAAGAGAGTGTCAGTTGAAAGGCATCTATCTGTTGGGTTGTCCAGAACTATGGGTGACTGATCTGGAGTCAGCTGACAGAAGATATAATACAATACATTAACAGGGTTAGTGTAAAGGCTGATCTGGAGTCAGTTCCTAATGCAAAAGTTAGACAAATGTGTAGAAGAATCCTTTAAGGTTGACTTCACTTCCTGATTCGATCTCATTTTACATTTGGTTTATTAAGAAATGACAGTGGCCCTGAATTCAAATGATAGTTGGTTTAGGGGGTGTGGTTCCGGGGGATGTGGTTCCGGGGTTGTGGTTCCGGGGGTGTGGTTCCAGGGGTGTGGTTTAGGGGGTGTGGTTCCGGGGTGTGGTTCCGGGGTGTGGTTTATGTGTGTTCACAGGTGGGAACAGGGCTGATGTGTGACCGTGGCAAAGTGGCTTAAACTTTGGACAGCTTATCTCCGGGGATAGTTAATATATTACACAATGTCTATGAGACAATATTTTCATGTTGCACACCTTCTAGTTCTCATTAAATGCTTTCAATATTTATATATACATTTCTACAGTTTTTAGACTAGCGGAATTTTAACATGTCTCATGTACTCTGTGCATTTACCGATGGTCCCTAACTAGTCCCATAGAGATATCCAAAGTCAACCCAAATTTCAGCTACACTCCAAATTGATGATGACCTCTGTGCTCCCAGCTGTGGGCATGTGGGCAGCATTAAAGTGAACCCAACATTAATTTGCTTTGTCATGCAGTCATGACCACAAATCTCACAAAACTCAGTTTTTGGACGTGACTGACTTTATGACCAGAATGATCCCATTTACACTTTGTAGTCAATTTTGCCACTAGAATAAAAACCGTTTCCGACTCATATTGATGCCAGATCCGGGCTGTTTTCTAAATGACAAGTTGATCTTCTGAGGCTCTTTACCAGTCAGTTCACCAGTTCTACCAGCAGGGTGCAGCATAGGACAATAACACACTGACACACAGGCCTGCAAAGACTGGCCAGCAGTTACCATGGCAACACACTATGTTGCCAAGACACTGGTGGGTGTGTGTGTGTGTGTGTGTGTTATAGTGTAGGGAGAAATGGACAGAGGTCAACGACAAGGGGACCACACCTGGTTACGGAGGAAACAGAAGTTGACCTTTGAACCTGACTGTGCATAGCTCTCAGCAGTTCACATGCTGCTGCCCTGAAAACCAACATCAGATAATCTGATCTAGGAGCAGTTTGACCTTTTAAATTATAATGAATTACATTACAAGGGTGTGTGTGTGTGGGGGGTGGACCTGATCCTAGAGCACTATACATGCATGTATTGTTTTATCAATAAAGATGACGGTATTGATGACTCTGGGTAAATGAAACATTATGGATCTGTGATTGATTGATTACCTTGTTGGTGACCAGACCGCACTGTTCCAGTGCTGTCTCCACTCTCTTCTTGTCAGAGAACATCTTGAGAATGCTGAGAGACAGACAGACAGAGAGATGGAGACAGGATTGTTCAAACATTGTGCA